>NC_047511.1:11339274-11639274 GCF_902827115.2 Pseudochaenichthys georgianus | reverse complement strand
ATTGGTGGGCAGAGAGGAACAAATGGAAAATAAGGAAA
Source organism: Pseudochaenichthys georgianus (assembly GCF_902827115.2). Classification (NCBI taxonomy): domain Eukaryota; kingdom Metazoa; phylum Chordata; class Actinopteri; order Perciformes; family Channichthyidae; genus Pseudochaenichthys; species Pseudochaenichthys georgianus. The sequence continues at coordinate 11,639,236 of NC_047511.1, read as the reverse complement.
CAGATTAAAGTGCAGAAGCCCTCAGGCCCCCTCTGTGTGGTGAAAATAATCAAAGGAGCAAAACAGCCTTGTCACACATGATCAGTGTCCTCTTTCTTCTTTTTCCAGACCTTCATTTCTTTATTTCATTAGTTATGGTGTTGAGCTTGATTTATGCTCAATAATAACTCGCGTTCAAAGGTCACCATGGTCATACTTCACAGCTTGATTTAAAAAAAAGGCATAATGGCACAATTATATATGTCAGATGAAAGCTATATTGAAACACATGTTATACACAGTATAATGGGGCATTAAGACATCGTTTTCATATCATTTTCTAAGGTTTCTGCAGCGATTTTAAAATGTTTGCCGAGTCAATGTTAACGTGTACTTCAGGAACCAGGTTACAGTGTGATTATCCCAGTAAGCAGATTTTTTAAATTTCATTTTAACATAAAGCGGGCTTCTGTAACACTGGATTAGAGAAATTCGATATCCCCAGATAGATTTATCCTGGAGAATGTTCATTTCCTGTGCCTTGTTTGTAGGTAAACATTGATCTAATCTCATTTTACATGTAAAAATGTGCATTACAAAGACTCCAGACAGGGAAAGAAACAGGTCTTTATCACTATTACAGCCATGCTCTCTACAGTATATGAGGTTTAAGTGAAAGCTGATTACTGACCAGCCGCATGTTTATGTGGATTTACCTACTTACGAAAAATAACTAAGGACTCGATGATGGTTGAAGATGTGGACAATATGGTCCATCCAATTTGCGGCAGAGTTAAATATTAAACTAACATCACAACAACATTCTTTAATTATATTAACCTGTTAAGCTGCGGGTTTTCTTTTCACAAAACTGTGTCTCAGGGCTTCTTAACATTTAAAAACCTATTAATGTGTCATACCCACTTAAAGGTGGGGTAGGTACGTTTCAGAAACCGGCTCGAGATACACTTGTTGTTATATTCCATGGAATGCTCTTAACATCCCGATAGCAATGAATATCTTAAGTGCTTTGACAAAAAATCCATACAAAAATGTCATCTGTAGAAGCCGTAATACTGTAAAAAGTACAATGGCCTACCTGCCTGTCAGCCTTCCATCGGGGCACAAACTTATCTCGTGCCCTCATTGGTCATGTGCGCGTTCGTGTGTGTTGGAGGAGGGGCTCTATAAGGAAGTGGCAGATTTTCTCCGGTTGTGTATTTTCAAATTCTAGCGATCTCGAGCTGGTTTCTCAAATGTACCTACCCCACCTTTAACGGGAAGAAACTCAGCTAACTGACGATGTGAACCATTTTTACCGAAACAAAACACAAGTCTCACAAGAAGCGTCTAAATGAGCCCTGAGCGAAAGAATGCTAACGCACTTAGCACAGAACTCCCGGTATAAATACTTTATTACTTATCGGATATGCACAAACAAGATATTAGCTAGCAAGCTGAGATTCCACAGATTCTAGGGGTATTAGTATCACCCCTGAGTGATCATAACTCGCGGCAGGGGAAGCAAACCCAGACATTCACACGACGTAGCTTTAAGGAGCAAAAACGGGACATTGTCTTACCTTTGCCTTTTTGATTACCCAAAAGTTGTGTTCAATGGCATTAAGACGCTGCTGAAGGTTAATCCATAGGTTAATCCAATGTGCCTGTGTTACTTTGACATGGTTACTGATAGGGATGCATACCGGTATCCGGTATTACCGAAATACCGGTTACTGGTGGCTACGGTATACCGTACCGAAATCAGATCCGGTTTCGATACTTTAAAAAAAAAAAAAAAAAAAGTTTTGATTTTTTTTAAATTAATTTTAAAAGTGAGTCCGTGGCCCGTGATGGCGGGTGTTATAAATTAGATTGCATAATCATTTTTCTTCATATTTTATGTATTTTTCATTGTTTGTTCAATACTAGAAAGGCAAAAGTCCCACAAATGAACAGTGATGGGATTTGTTTTCTCTCACCAGTGAAGGTAAATGTTGATTTTAAAGATGAGATTTGTTTGTTTGTGCAATGCCGAGATCTCATGACCATTATTCTATTATGTATTTGTTCTCTAGTCGAATCTCAGGTTTAACATTAATTATAACGGTGCTATAACTGTCTGTTTGCATTGACAAGATGTGCTATTCACCTGATGTTATAAAAGATATTCCATAATCGGTTTTCTTCATATTTTTTATGTATTTTTCATTGTTTGTTCAGTACTAAAAGGTCCAAGAAGTCCCACAATTGAATTTAATATTCATTTGACATGTTAACTATATCGTAAAGCATTTCATGGGAGTAATTGTGGGATGATACATTTTCAAAGTATCACGATATGTATCGGTTGAGTATCGGTATCGTTCAGTGGTATCGGTATCGGTATTGTAAAAAAGTCAACGATATGCATCCCTAGTTACTGATAATCCATCTTCATATTTATGTCAATAACGGAGATTTCATATTAGCTGCTACGAGAGTGTATGACAGCTTCCGGTTTTCGGCATTCTGGCTACGCATCACTCATTCACCAATGGGTAATGTTTGGATGGATTTTAGGAACTTCCCCTCTATTCTATTGGCTCTAACGGTTAAAAAGAGATGTCAATCATCAAAATCGACCGATGGGTTCCAGAGATATGGAAAATGCACCCAAATGACCCCAGAAGTGTTTTTTTTTTTCTAAATCTCTTTAGATACAGGGTACTTATTATATTTTATAGTTTGGATTCCTAAAGCTTTTAGTCTACTATCCCATCATTCAAGGGTGGTTTTCACTATAAGTAATGTTTGTTTTTTTGGATTGACACTATAATTTTTTTTTTTTTAATATGTTCAATCTGAATTTACTTTAAAATAAAAAAATCTATATTGATTTTTACTTTTCTACATCCAACTCACAGGTTTATCATTGCTTTGAGAAAAAGATTATTATTTTACCCCTTTTAGAAGTGAAGATATAGTCAATTGTTCTGGGAATGTCATTTTCGAGCCTGAGACCTGAAAAACAGGCTCAGGGCTTAACAGGTTAAGCAGCAAAGTTTATGATTAATGTTTCGACACTAGCCATTTTGGAAATTGAATCAGGGATACCAACATTTCTGATTTACCAAAAGTATTTCTGGTCAGCAGGTACATAATTTTCGACAAACAATTAGCGTTGCAAACCCTCTATAGAAAGTCAAACTACATCCAATCTGACACAAATATTTAAAAATGAACACTTTGCATAGTTTATGATGGAGGCACCACCCTGAACCCATCTACAGTACAAACAGATGCTTTCATTTTATGGATTTTCAAAGTTATTTTGCTCTTTAAAAACCCTATATTGTGAAAAGCAATAGTGTGAACAACATGTATGAGATGCTTTTGAGACTAGGAATGCACAAATCACCTTTCAACACAAGGAAATTCAAAGTGCTTTACAAAAATGAATGACATTAAGGAAATGGCATTTAAAAACAGTCATTAAAAAGCAAAGATAATAAAATAAACATTAAAAGAAAAAATACATGGATACAAGTTACAGTGCAGTTTAAGATATGAATAGTTCAAGTAAAAGCAGCGACAAAAAGAAAAGTCTGTAGCCTGGATTTAAAAGTTGCGGCGGACCGGCAGGTTTCTGGGAATTTGTTCCAGATATTTGGAGCATAATAACTGAATACTGCTTCTCCATGTTTAGTTCTGACTCTGGGGACAGAAAGCAGACCAGTCCCAGTGGACCTGAGAGTTCTGGATGGTTCATAATTTAGCAGTAGGTCAGAAATGTATTTTGGGCCTAAACCATTCAAAGCTTTATAAACCAGCAGCAATATTTTGAAATCAATTCTTTGACACACAGGAAGCTAGTGTAAAGACTTCATAACTGGAGTGATGTGATCCACTTTCTTAGTGTTTGTGAGGACTCGAGCAGCAGCGTTCTGAATTAGCTGCAGCTTTCTAATAGATGTGTAAGTGAGACCTGTAAAGACACCATTACAGTAGTCCAGTCTACTGAAGATAAAAGCATGGACACGTTTTTCCAAATCCTGCTGTGACATTAGTCTTTTAATCCTAGATATATTCTTTAGGTGATAGTAGGCTGATTTAGTAACTGTTTTAATGTGACTGTTGAAACTCAGGTCAGAGTCCATGACTACACCTAGATTTCTGGCTCTATCTGTTGTTTTGAACATTGCAGGCTGAAGCTCAGCGCTAACTTTTATACATTCTGCCTTGGCTCCAAAAACCATTACCTCAGTTTTATCTTTGTTTAATTGGAGAAGGTTCTGACACATCCAGTCATTGATTTGTTCAATGCACTTACTCAGCGTTTGAATTGGAGCATAGTCTCCTGGTGAAATGGTTACGTACATTTATGTGTCATCTGCATAGCTATGGTAACATATTTTGCTGGTTTTCATTATCTGAGCCAGTGGTAGCATGTAGATGTTAAGGAGAAGAGGCCCCAAGATGGAGCCTTGAGGTACCCCACATGCCATATTTGTCAACTCGATGTGTATTTACCTATAGAAACAACATTTTTTTCTGTCCTTTAAGTAGGATTCAAACCAATTTAGAACTGTTGCCGAAAGTCCCACCCAGTTTTCTAGTCGGTCTAGTAATATGTTGTGGTCAACAGTGTCAAACGCAGCACTGAGATCTAATAATACTAACACTGAGGTTCTGCCCCTGTCTGTGTTTAAGTGGATGTCATTGAAGACCTTTACAGGAGCAGTCTCAGTGCTGTGGTTTGGACAAAAGCCTGACTGGAAAACATCGAAACAGTTAATTAAATGCAAGAAATTATTCAACTGTTGAAAAACAACTTTTTCAATGATTTTACATAGAAATGGGAGGTTTGATATGGGCCTGTAATTGTTCATTACTGAAGCATCTAGATTATTCTTTTTTAAGAGCGGTTTAATGACTGCAGTTTTCAGGGCCTGTGGAAAAACACCTGAGTAAAGAGATTTGTTTACTATGTGAAGTAGATCTGAGGCCATGCAATGAAAAACATGTTTGAAAAATCCTGTTGGAATAATATCAAGGCAGCAGGAGGAGGATTTCAGAAGTTGTATAATGTCCTCTAGGTTTTTATAATTAATCTGATGGAATTGTGTCATGATGTCTGAATTGATTTTAGGTGGACATAGGGACAAGACATTTGCTGTACCTGATACAGAGGCACTGACTGCTTGTCTAATTTTCTGAATTTTGTCAGTGAAGAAGGAGGCAAATTCATTGCAGACCCTGGTGGATAGAAATTCAGAGGCTATTGACACTGGGGGGTTAGTTAGTCTGTCGACAGTAGCAAATAAGGCATGTGCATTGTTTTTTGCTAATGATGTCAGAGAAGAAAGACTGTCGTGCGTTTTTCAATTCCAAATTATAAAGGCCAAGACTCTCTTTATAGATTTCAAAGTGAACCTGGAGATTTGTTTTTCGCCACCTACGTTCAGCTTTTCAACACTCTTTTTTCTGTTTTCACGGTCATGGCCTTTCTCCATGGAGATATTTTCTTGCCAGTCACTTCCTTTATCTTAGTTGGAGCAATGGCTTCTATAACATTTTAAATCTTTGAATTAAAATGATCTACTAGTTCATTTACTGAGATGTTAGCGGGGGCAAGTGTGGAAGAAAAATTCTGAGTAAACATTTCCCTAGTTTTTCAGTTAAATATCGCTTTGTGGTTACCTCTTTTTGAACATTTTTGTGAACAGAAATAGAGCTCTCAAAGAAAACAGGAATGATCAGAGAGTGCAACATCAGTCACCTCAACCTTAGAGATATGCAGACCGTTTAGGATAATTAAGTCCACAGTGTGCCCCTTATTGTGCGTGGGCTCCGTCACATGCTGAGTCAGTCCATAGTTATCAAGAACACAAAACAGGTCTTTAGCCCCTCTGTCCTGGAGGTTGTCAACATGGATGTTAAAATCACCAACAATGACTAGACGGTCAAAGTCCATACACACTATAGACAGCAGTTCAGTAAAGTCATCAAAAAAGCTTGCACAGTATTTGGGTGGTCTATAGATATTTAGGAACAGAGCTCGAGAGGAGCATTTCAGCTGAAGGGCCACGTATTCAAAAGAAGCAAAGTTCCTATAAGATGTCTTCCTTTGTCTAAGGCTAAATATGTTTTGAAAATACACTTTTGAAAAAGTATTGTGGTGCTGCAGATATATTTCGACCAACAAATAGTAGATTTTTGTTCGGTACAGATAATCGAGAGTCATGAGGCAATTGAAATATCATTCAAAAATAATCGCAATTAGCGCTAAGTAAGATATTTAGGAGAAAGTCCTCATACTTTCCCACAGAGGAAAGTCTGTTATCTTTTGGTTACATTTCCACTGACAAGTGGTAAGAGGCCAGGAGAAACTGTGTTCGGCTGATGTTCCACATCCACAATAAATCATTCATCAGTCAGCTGTCTCCAAGATCCTGTAACCGATTAATCCGAACAGTCCCATCCAGAGAGTTGTCCTCAGAGGAGCCTGAAATGCTGGTTGTAAACAGTATGTGACGTCACCTTCAGGTCACCTAAAACATCCCAATCCTGTCAGTGCATGTCAGCTCGCACCCTTACACCGTACAAAACATACTGTAGCTGCCATTGGAGGAAGACACTCTCCTATTGTTTAGTTAGCACCACTCTAACATCCACTTTTGTCTTGCTTTTGTCTTCTTCTACTATTAGTATTCATTCTCGGGACAACTGACCCTGCAGTAGTCGAAGTGTTTATCCGCTCCTTCTCTGATCAGCAGTAATGGAAACATGACTTCCTGTGGACACTCTTATTTGACTTGTTGAGAACTTGTTTAATATGCCAAGGAGCGAGTTATTGGTTGCATTTGAATCATGAAGTTGTACATCCAACCAAAGAGATTGTGAAGTCACAATGAACAAATGAATCAGAAAATACTTCAACATTTATTGTTTAAGTAGGCCAAGAACTTAAAATAGTGATCTATATTACTGGTCAATCAAAGACACATCTCGGCTATACTACAACCTGCAAAGTATCCTTCCATAATGTAGCGATGAAGGAGAAAGAACCAATACCTCCAAAATGCACTGCATACTTGAGTAAATGTTGCTACTGTATATCCTCCTGCAATTCAGGAACTCATGCATCCTGACATATTGAAATAATGGATGACTTATTGCAGGGGTGCTGCCAGGCCTGACATGCTGTTGAATTACAGCGTATAGCTGCACAGTAAAGGACTGTACGGCTTGGCATCATGCAGCACCACGTCCAAATATATCACCTCCCCCCTCGAGGCCTGAATTCCTGGCATTGCAAGTCGCCATTTATGTCGGAATCAAAATGTAGGGCACCTCAAGAATAGCACTATTGGGACAGAGGTCCGGGCAGTAACGGCAATGTTTTACAAAGAGGGCAGAGCCAGGGATTTGACAAAGCATTAACCTGAACAGATTTGAAACGTTTCGTTGGTACATCTCCAAACCACACGATCACATGTGTCATAGTGGGTTTATTCCAGTCCTGACCAGTCCCAGCTCAATTCTGCTCGTCTCGTCCCACTCTTGCCATTTTGTGCCGAGTTATTGTTCTCCCATGTTAAGCATTGACAAGCTGTAACCTGAAGGTAACCAGTTCTTAAGTGAAAACGATTTACATTTGAGATAGGATCTTTTTACAGAAATGCCTTCATTTAAACAGATTGTGTTTACATTATGGCAAACCAGAAAACTTTGTTTTTGAACCACTGTAATCATTAGGAAGTTCTTAAAACGCAGTTGTAGTTGTGGTCACTCCAAGGCCTTTACAGTTGGTGCATTACAGACTTATCTGCATGTATCCCTTCCTTTTTAAGTGGTGTTCTGTTCATAAAATAAGGGGAATCTAGTCGTTCAACTCTGCCCAAAGAAATGTGTTGGAGGCTGTGGCTCAGTGGATAGTATGATGGACTTCGAATCAAGGGATAGCAAGTTTGAGTCCCACTGCAGTCAGCATGTCGTTGTGTCCCTGGGCAAGACACTTCACCCCAAATCGCTCCTGTGGGGATTGGCCACAGTACTGAATAGTAGTGAGTAAGTCGCTTTGGATAAAAGCGTCTAACAAATGACATGTAATGTAATGTGTTGCGTGTCTCTTCCCCTCCCCCTGTCTGCTTTCCGTAATGGTGTTTCCATGATTGGCGGCTTGTCACTCAGCCTTTGAGCAGAAACTAGAAACTCTTTCAATTAGTCAGCAATAGCTTCCACTCAAGCACAACCTTACCCTTAAACCATGACCACCTACACCTCAATGTTTTCAAGTCTGGAAGTTTACCACATGAGTAGTTTAGATGCATTAGTCAGATTTAATTATTAACCTTATTAATTATTAACCTTGTTTAGTTAATAGCATTAAAATACCAGGACTGCTGATGTAGAACGTTGGTTAAAAATTAACCACTTGGCTATCATTGGTAGAAAACAGATCCTTTTATTTAAGTAGAATTAATAATACAAACAGTAAAAATACTTTCCTACAACTTTACATAAGTAAAAGTGTAATGGGAAAAATATTCAAGTATGAAAGGTGTTCTTTGTAGAATGTTCCCTGTCAGCGATTTACTTTTATGTTCTTGAATAATATTACTGCTGCATTAATGTTGCATTTCACTTCAGTGGATCAAGGTTGTGCTCAATCAAACCCTTGTATTGACTAGGAGGTAGTACTTGACATTTCCTTATTCCTTTGAGCAGCCCTGATCACTTTTCATCATAGGACCTCCATCCTTCAGTGCAGCTTCAGAGGTAATCTCTCTGGGAAATAGTTTTGCTGAACAATTTCCAGTCAGCAGCTGTCTGATTGCTGCTGCCCAACACGCTTCAAAACTTGAGTTTGACAATGATGAATGGAAAAGAAAAGAAGCTGATATTACAGTGAAGGCAAATACAGTGAGCTATTCTAAAATATCCTATCTCTCACTTCCTCTGTGCCTCGGGGTAATATCCCCACGAGTATTCATATCCACCCACATTGTGCCCGTTGGGGTTCGGTGATGAAGTATGATATTAAAAGCACAAATAGGATCTGACTGCTGTTGGACAGAATATGTATATTAACGGAAACTGCCTTTTTTCCTCCAGGGCCTCCTTGGTGGATTAGTGCTCTAGCTGTAGTGATAATTCCTCTGTGTCGCCGTTGACTGGCTTCACGCTGTTTGGGCTCTATGAGTCCCATGTGATCAGAGGGAAGGCTAAATCAGACCGCATGTCCCCCCCCAGAGGGATGGGACATGTAACGCAGGAACACTTCAAGCCTGCATTTCTGAAACTAGAACGAAGCATTGAAGGGGAAAACAGGCCGAGGGGTATGAAAACATCACCTGAGGGTTGACAGGGACAGAGTAAAGGCAGGAAGGAAGATGTCTGACAGCAGGATCCTAAGTCATTTGAGACAGGGAAGTCTATCAGCATTCTCCTCTTTCAGCCTGATAGAAATCCTGGACAAGTAGGGTCACCTGACGGTCGAGGAGGGAGCACACGCCAGCTGCACACCAAGTCGTTCTGAACTTTCTAAATGGTAGACACTGACTTCAGGCCACTGCAAAGAATATCAAGTCGAACAAGACATTTAGCCTCTACTCGAGTCAAGGTGTAGTTTCTTGTAACAAGCCAAATAATGTTTCATTGTGGTGAGATTTCATGACTTGTTTCCTGTAAAACTCGACTTTTTCAAGAGAATACATTTTTCTCTTCCTAAAAAACCCCTACAAAAGACCAAAGCTGCGGTCGAATGGTCCCATTCTCTTGGGAGGCTTTCCAACTGAATGAAATACTCCGGAGGTTTCTAAGTGGCAGACATGAAAATAGCTACAGTGTCGGACTTCATGGTAATGAAGGAACATGCCAGCCATGAATACTTATTATAAACAAAGTAAAATATGAATCCAAATGTTTAATTAAGTATTTTTGTTTTTTTGGTGTGGCAAAATAATAAATTTTTTGGACTTCTTACCAACCATCTATTATTGTGGATTGTATTGGGCTTCAGCAAAGTTACCTTAACTTCTTATGTGCTGGAAAGACTTTAGAATAAGAAGACAGGACTAGGCAATATTTCAACATAATTGTTTATTACATTTCATTGGATTTTAGGAGCAATTTATGATGAACATGTTGGGTTAGGTTTAGGGGGGAAATGAATAAATCTAAACTCACTTTAAATAAAAAAATGTTTTCCTTTTTTTGCATCTCTGAAGTACTTTGTCATTGAAAACAGAAGATTATGTTTCATATGCGATTTCGCAAGAAAAAGTCCTGCACTCTTTCGGGTACTAATTTAATTATGCCCATGACTGAAAACCTGTGCTCTGGTAAGTTGTCCGGTTTCATATTTCCTGGACCCATGTCTTCTGAGTGTGCTTTCGACGCAGTTGGCTCCATTTGCCATATTGTAATATCAGCATAATAATATGATGAGTCACTGAACGACTGGTTCAGATTCATGGGCCTCGGTTCTGACGGAATCTAATCTTTTGACCCAGTTGGAGATTGTTTGTGTTTGGTGCTCAACATCACAGCATCAAAAAACAACTTCAGACGCGCAAAGAAGTTCGTGTCACGTCTTCACCCAATGGCGCTATTAATAGTCAGGTCAGGGATAAAAGCTTTTCTATCTGTTAGATTGTGAATCCTGATTCCTCCCAATGACCCCGAGCCACACACACCACTTCCTGTTCCTTTTTCCACTCATCTCTTTTGAGAGGTTTTCCCTGCTGTTGTGATGTGTGAAGTTCCCGACATAATGAAGTGAGAGGACAGGACACACAGAAATAGATCATTTGAGGACTTGCCATTCGCGGCTCTGCCATATCTGAATTATTAAGTGGCTGGAGGCTGTGAAGTGCCTACACTGGCTGCTCTTTTCAAGATGCTTTTAAAGCTAAACTGCTTCTTGCATCTCGAACCTTTTCGCACTTTTGAGCCAGAGCAGCAGTTTCCCATTTGTTTTTGCTCAAGGGAGAAAAAGTATTTTATTTTCATGTCTGTCACTGAAGTTGGAATAGATTGCATGCAGCATTAGATTTAAAAGACACCTTGAGACTTGTTCTGTAAGACTCTTCATGTTATAATTCTGAAAATCTGTAAACCGAATGAAAATATAACAATCAGATCAATTCTAATGCACATTTTTCCTTCAGTTCAGTGAAATGCGTCTTTTAGGTCCCGAGTGCAGCAATCAACAAAAGGTAAAAAAAGTGAAAGTAGTTGCAGATTAAGGTTGTCACATGGGGCTGATGATGAGCAAGTGTGAGTATAATGTGTAGTGACAACTAAACCTATTCCTGCTTTTCCGTCGAAAACCAGTTCTCTTCTACTTTGGTGCCAATGCTCTTTTTGTTACGGAGCTGTTTCAAAATTGTGAACCAGTTGTTTTTCCACCGCCCAGATCCCGAGTTCTGTTTTTGGTTCTTGCTCAGCAGTTTTTTGGTTACAAATGCGCAATCGGCCCTGGAACTGCTTTGGTGGAAAAGGATTTTATGAGAAGCTGGTCACGTACAGTTTACTCACACGGGTGGGATGGCTTGCAAAAAGTTATACCTCATTTGCCTCCAACACATTTTCCGATCGTAACATGTATACAATCTTTCAAATTAAACATCGTTCTTTACAGAAAACAACATGGTTAGGTTGAGGAGAAGATCGCAGTTTTGCACACAGTTACAATAATTATTGAAGTGATGTTAAGTAAGGAACATGTGTATAATCAATTCTAGTTTCACATGCGACACCATCAGCAGTCTCCTGGGTGAAAGTCCTGTGTTTTTGGACCCACCGCACTGCATTGTTTAAAAAAGCGTGCATTCGGCTTTGCTTCTTTAGGTATAAATACACAACAAGGACAACATTTTATGGCTTTTTAGGATTTCAATTGCAAATGATACAGTAGATTATGGTTTATTAACCAGCTAGACACAGGTGAGAGGATAAAGTATCATCCAGAAAATCTAGTTTGAGTAATACATCCATATGTTTGAAGGTCTTTTAGAAAAAAGGCAAAATGTTACATTGCATCTACGAATCTATTAAGTGTAACCCTGACCATAGAAACACAACATTCTACATAGTTATCCATCAGAAATGCATGCACACACATATTTTATTAGCCAATGCAATGTTTTCATGGATTATGTTGAACTGCATGTGTCTGCTGGATAACGCTTCATTTTATATGACTTTGAATGTGCAGTAGTCACACTAAACTGATTGAGGAGGCTCTTTACTAGGTCAGTGCTAATGTGAGTCTGAGAAGTGCATCAGTGGATAAATAGCCAAGAAAAACAGAACGAATGTGTTTATGACGTCCAGCTTCGTTTTTCTTAAAGCTTTAATCTGAGGATTGGACGAGTAAAGGTCCTTACACACCAAGCCAATTTTTGGCGTCGATAGATGTGGATAGATGTCTGGCCGTCGATGAGCGTCCTGTCGCCCAACTCAGATTGGTGTGTCCCGCCCCGTCGTGTCTTTTCGGCCGTGCCGACACTTTCCGCCGCCGTTACCTCTTTTGAATGACGAATACACACTACCGCCGCCTGCTGGTAAGGAGAGTTATTGCCACTCACGCATGCGCAGTTCGTACGTGCAACTTGGCCGTCGTCTGAAGTCTTTGCGGTGCGTTCCAGTGCGACTGTTGGCCAAGACGCAGGAGACGTGAGGCGACACAACAGTCGTGTTCAGTCGGAACGTGTTCTTTCACGTAACGACCCCCTCAGAGGGCCCTGATCCTCGGGTTGAGACATTGTTTGCCGTGTTCCCTCGACTGGAACTAAGCCTCACACCCCCCCCCCCCCCCCCCCCAAGCTCTCTGCACACAGGCAGAGTGAAGTGGAGCAACCTTTGGCAAACACCCGGCTGCTGGGCTAATGGGCAAACAAACTCTCATCAACCCCTCCCCCCCTCATCTGATCCCCACGACCCTCAGGGCCATTCCGTCGGTGGCTTTGACAGTTTCATCGCTGACAGTCCGGGAGGTCGTCGTCCTTTTGTCTCTCACTTTATTCGGAGTGTTTAATTCCTGGGTCGCCATTCAAGCCCAGTTTGCCTCTTATCAGTAAACACCAGCATGCAGCCCTGAGCTCTGTTTTTTTGTTTCTTGCTCTACTTTTTCTTCTGTCTGTGCCTGCAGGCTCTTGGAGCTACAAGTGTTTAAACAGAGAAGCGTTAAAGTGAGCCAAGTCTTTGTCCCTGTCGGCTCAGGCGGCCGTGTTCACTCACGCTGCGGATCACAAACCTCCCATCCACAGGGCTCGTATTTTTTTCAGCTTCATGCCCGGGTTTCCCTCCTGTTTTTGTCTTGAAAGCAGGAGGACGAAGGAGAACATCATCAGGGAGAACAGCTTCAAAAATGTATTCTTTTGTTGTCTGTACGAAAATAATTTAAATGGCTATGAAGAATGGGTGCACACAAGGGTCTTTTATGTTTTGGAGATATTTACAAATTCTCTACAATATTTTTTTATTTCTGTGAGGCCTGAAAAATCCATCTCTCGTGTATACATTTTAATATATTTTTTTGTTGTTCCATGAATTCATAACGTTTCCTTCCTCCTCACAACCTCTTCCTCTTCCTCTGCTTCCCTCGATTGCAGTGATTCCTGCTCAATCTGGCCCTCCTCCCACTCCTACTGCTAATTTTTTTCTTCCCAACAAGGAAGTCAATCTCTGGTCAACCACATTCTCCTTTGCGTATGTCTGGATTATTGATGAGTCAAGTGAGGTGCAACCAAACAGACTGCAGGCAGAGAGAGAGCGGTTAAAGACAGAATATCTGAATCTCTTCAGCTGGAAGCACTTTAAAGTAGAGCTGGAAGAAAGATATGAATACAGTAATGTATATTTTGTGTGTGTTCCTGAATCAAATCTGAAAAACTCTTTGTATTTAACAGTTAACACACAAATATTACCTCAGTCGTAATAGGCCTTGTAGCAATGTTTTTTTCACCCTTTTTTCTGACCGTTAGCGGGCCTTCGTTAGCCGACTATTAACTGACAGGAACGTGTCTTGCATGCAGGGGTGCTACTGTGGTTGAAGTGCGTAACAAGCCGCCTAATTTCACCGATAACCCGCTGCACAAATGGGTCAAAATCATCTTTAATTGCCAGTTGCAGTGTATGTGCTAATAAGGCAGCTAAATGGTTCACTTGTTCGAGAGAGCTAGCAGCCACAAAATAGCATATTTATCAAGGTATTTGGTCAAAAACATTTGATTTCCTAAATCGTCTAGCCCTTATCTCTCAATTATACAGTCAGTATTATAATTTAAAGATTGCTGAAATTATAATAAAGGGGTCCTATTATTTTAACATCCTTTCCTGTAGTTTGTTATATAGGTTTTTGTGCATGTAAATGGTCTGCAAAGGCTAACATCCCAAAGTTCACGCAAAGTTCATCCACCCACCTTCCTGAAACGTCCTAATTGGACTCCTTTGTTTACTTCCTTAACATTGTGACATCACTACGTCACAATTGTACTTATATTGGCTAGAGCTCCAAGAAATTCTACATGCTATGCTAAGGAGCGGGACATTTCTAAGTGGTTGACCAATCACAATACAGCCAGCTAACCAATCAGAGTACATATAGGTACTAATGTTGTCCCTAATTTTAGAAAAATAATAGATTTTCTACATTGGGTACAAATTGGATGCTTCTTTTTGTAGAAATGTCAGTCCCTGAACATGAATAGATATCAGCCATTAATTCTCATCTCATGCCTCTTCTTGTATGATTGGCGTGTACATCCAGGACAGGAAAAGCTGCAGCTCGAAATCCCCTCCGAGATTTAAAGCTAAGTGTTAATTATGCCTCAATCTGTGGCAGCTTTATGAGTGTAATATGATGATCTTTGCGTGTGTGCTCATTAGCCTGCACTGTTAAACTTTTACTGAAAGGGGTCTCGGTGGATTGTAAGATACAGCAGATGATGACAGGTGGAGACGGATGGTTGCCTCGGGGGGGAGCATGTTGGATGACTTCATCTCCTTACCTGAGCTCCGCTGCCTCACTCAGCAGAAAACAAAGCCACTTGCGTTGGACCCCACAGGATGCTGGGATTATCTGATCCCCCCAATTGGCTCCCTGCCTGTCCCTTTCATTTCCCTGGCTCTTGTTAGAAATGGTAGTGGCATGTTTATTTATGAATGGCGAATACATTTGACCTCATCTCTCCTGGCCTTTTACTAACTTTTTTCGCGGATCGAGCATATTGAGCGTATTGAGTTGAGCAGGTCACGGTGGCTTGATATTTGCATTTCCTTCCCCTCTTTGAACAAGCAAATATTTCCAAACCAAAAGCTTTATTCAAAAGAGATGGACTTGGCACTGAGACTGTTTTGATCTACTGTCAGAAATCACTCTTCCCTACATAATAAGCTAATAGCTTACCGTACTGAGGGTAGTAACCAAGGAAGAACCTCTATTTAAGTAAAAGTACTATTTCCATACTCCCATTATGTAACTACAAGTGATAATACTGCATTCAAAATCTTACTATTGTAGCAGTATTCAAGGTTTATCAGTGTTTCAATAAAAGCTTTCCAATCTCAGTCAGTTTTTTAAAACGGTTTGTAGTTATCTTGCTGTCATGTGAGAACCATGCATCTCCAAAGATTCACATTTCATGAGCTCCGCCAAACCCCCCTGCTTTCAGTCATTTGATAATGGATATCAAAGCTTGTGCATTTGTTTTAGCTTTAGAAGTAAGTGATTCATCAGGATGATGAAGGCTGACAGGCTGATAACTTTAATTACATATCTATTGCTGGAAATCACTGCAAGGTTGTTGTCAAAAATGTGTGCATTTGACCACGAGGCTTTTATTTCAAGATAACATGGATAAAAGATACACTTAAAGTTATACTTTATGTTGGAAAGTAATAAGAGTGCAGTATCAATTAATTAAGCTGTACTTTCACACTCAGCATATTTTCAAAGCTTTCTTCACTCGGGGCCTCTAAAGGCGCTACAAGGTTTATTAAGTTAGGATTTTAAGGGAACAATTAACTGATATGATTCTTCTATTTTTAGCGCCTTAGCAGAACTTCAATTAAGTAAAGTCTATTTTGACATTATCTCTGTTGCAAATGAAAATGTTGGCCAACAAAATAGTCACCTCTGGAGACTATGAATGTAGTAGGTTTGTTTATATATTATACTTTAGATTGTATTTAGTTTACCCTTTATCTAAAAGTAACTTAGAATAAGCAATTATCTAAAGTAACTTACAATAAGCAACCAATTACAGGCGACATGGTTCATTTTTGTGATTTTGAGGCCAAAATATGTCAAGGCATCAAAAATGTGTTTAAAGAGGGACATTTTCTATGTTACAAAAACGTTTTTTATTGACTATTTCCAGATAAACGCACATACGATCTGCTTTAATATCACAACATCTATCCATTCTGGCAAACGATCAACATCGCCTTCCTTAGTCCTTGCAGCCGCATGAATACTCCTGACAGATATTTGAGGGTTAGGAATGACTGACATGTCATTTCACCCTTACAGAATGCCATTTCCCAACCTTTCCTAGCTAGACCCCTTCCCCTCGGAAAGCAGCGCTGTGGGATTTGCTTAATGACAGGATCAAACACAGCTAATAATCACCTCTATTAGTCAAAAGCCTTTAATGCAGTGACCTTTACTTACAAAGACACTTGATGCATCGGAAGCCAGTACAGCTAAGAGTGACCGCCTGTTTGAGTGGTCTTTGCCCTCTAGTTAGAGAGGCAACATGCCTCGACTCCTTTATTACAGGCCAGTCTGAGGTAGGGACAAAAAGCTTCTGTCCCTTTTGTTTTGCATGTGAAAGGAACCTCGTTGATAGAATTTGACATAATGTGAGGCCTCGAGTCGAGTCTTTTTACTGTAAGTACCTTTGTACTTAGCCTTGTAATTCGTCCCCTGAGGAAGTTAAAAGAGATGTTAAAGGATGAATTTAAGGTTTTTTGAAAACTCTATCAGAGCAGAGAATATAATTACTTGTGAGTGATGTGAGCAATTAGTAAGAATCTAAACAATAATCCAGAGTCGATTTCCTGAGAGAACAAGAGTTGACACTGTTTTTGACCCGGGCCAACCGGTTTATTGTTCCGTCCTGGTGTGAAAAAACAAACCACGTGTGACCGAAAGAGGATGTTCAATGTTTATGGGATGTTGTGGCTCTTTTGTCTTAACTGTGAAAAGATTTGTGTAATGGTGGCTACGAAAAAAAAAAGAAGACATTTTTTAAATTCCTTGCACTTGTTCTAAAGAGGAACTTAGCAGCAAACTGTGAAGTTGTCAGCACTTCGTTCGGGGAGCTTGCTGAGTAAACATTTAGGTCATCCCTTCACTTGAGTACAGCGTGCAAAACAACAAGATTGTCTGCCTCACAGGTGTGATGCTCAAATAACCAGCTCTGAAGAAGGAGGGAAGGCACAGAATGTGGGATACATCTTTGAGAGGGAACACTGTGATTTATTTGCTGAAACAGGGATGGAACACTGAAATAATGTCATCGCAATTAGACCGTGGTGTAAAGCTGTGCCACTTATCTCAACAGTTATGTAATGGGGGAAAATTACATTCACATGTCCTATTTTTGTCCTACTTTGTTACCCCGGTGACACTTTCAGGCTGAGTCAGCTGTCCTGCTCTCTGGGAGTTTGACAGCTCCGTCTCCGGTGGGCTGTCGAGGGTTATATTGAGGGATTCTACCCCCGTCACGCTGCTTCTCGGTGGGGTGTCCGTGGTTTTAGTGCCAGAGAGACAAACAAAGTCCTCACTGAAGAAGAGCAAAGAGTTGGGCTTCAGAGTTAAATGAGGGGGGGTTTGGTAAGCTGGTCCATCAAGGTTTTGATTGAATGAAACCCCAGGAAGATACTGACATCTTTGTCATGCCATAGAGGCCCACTTGAGAAGCGTTTTAAGTATTTTATAGAAAGTGGAGCAGGAGATTAGAAATATAAGTAACAACAAGAACTATCATAAATTTGCCTTGGGTTTGTGCGCTCACATTTGAAGTCCCTATCCAACCCCAAAAGTTGTCTAATTCTCTGCTGTAGAAGATGCTTATCACTGAACATGCAGAAGATAAAAATGTGGAAAGCTGCTGATTGTGCTCTCAAATTCCAATAATAAATAGTAGGTTAAGAAATCTCACCACAAAGCCCATCCAGTAGCTGCTCTCGAGCCTTTGATCATTCCACTGTTATCTCGATCAGCAGATGGAATTTGGCCCTTGGTCATGGATTATATGGGTACATTTCGTTTTTTTTTGTTGCATTGTTTTAGGTACCTACGAAGACCTTAGGTGCTTTTAAGAATTGATGAATGCTAAAGATGATGTGGTATGGTCCAATGTTTATCTGGAAAGAAAACCAATATGCCTGTGGATGTTTTTGAAATAAAAAAACCCGGACAACAGTCAAACACCGGGGTAGCAATCTGTCAATCACCAATTACCAATGCTCTAAAAGATACCCTGCTTGAATGTCTATGTCACTGTGATTGCGGCCATCATTTACAAAATCATGCTGTTTTTAAGAATTCTTAAACCTAAAATGTTTTCTGAGATAATAAAACAATTAAGATGGAGAGTCGGTTTTTCATATTCTTCTATAAAATGTTGCAACCTGGATATCAGAATGCATGGCTGAAGTCGAATAGTCCATTTAGCTTAGGAACCTTCCTAACGGAGTGAAATGACCCCGAAGTCCCTCAGTGGCAGCCATGATAAGTGCCGTTCGAATTCTCGAGTCTAGATGATAGGAAAGGAGGTTTCAAACTTCCTTTATAACCTCCTTTAGCTTAGGAACCACTGGACCTCCCTCACCGAGAGGAGAGAAGAAAATGCTGCCCCACAATGCCTTGCGGCCGCAGCATTTGCCGTCACACAACAGTCGGCCGTTCACGGAAACAACCGATTATGACCGAGAAATTATATCATGAAAGTTACGGTGCTTATTAAGCATTTTAAAACGTATGTGGTAAGTTGCCAAAGTGCTTTGTTCTGAACGTTCATCAGTATTATAATCAAAGAGAGAAATATGAACGTTAGTTTTTACTGAAATGATCAAATAAAGTCAACATTTCACAGTCTTTACTGAGCTGTGTGGAGGTTGTTCAACTTTTAAAAGATGTTTGAATGGTGATATACACAGTGATAGATGTTAAGGACTAACGTTTATAATAAATACATTTGTATTGATTTTAAGATCTTTTCATACAATCATACGTATTGGGATCATTTGTATTAATGTGGACCGGAGGGAGAGGGTGACGAGCATAAGTTTCACTTTCCTTTTTTATTTCAATTCCAACTTTGGTCATGAAGAATATGTTTCACTGTTGTCCACGTTCATAAAACATAAAGCATCAGAGCACGGTGCAGAGTCTCTAGATGAGTCCGTCGTTCTTATTAAACATCCATGTTGTAGTCCGCTGTATAGAAAACTGTTGTTTCCATAGTTCCCCCACAGCAGCAGATGCACAAAATGACGTCCGCTGGCGCATCATAAACACGTCGGATAGTGAAAGTGCATTCGGATTCTCTAAAGTACTGCAGTCTCTTCTCCTAAATCCTTTTGAATTCTCCTACCCCCTATCCCTTAACCCCGTGACGTTTCACTCAGAGGTCAAGGAATAGACGATTTTTGGATTATCCGACCGCAACCCAGGTTGCAGGCACTTCTGCATTGGACTGACTTTAAGAATCAAAAAATGTCATATTTTTATGTTTATTTTATTAGCTTTTATTTTTAATGACTGATTTTAAATCATCTTTCGTTTTTTGTAAAGCACTTTGAATTGCCTTGTGTTGAAAAGTGCTATATAAATAAACTTGCCTTGCCTTGCCTTGCCTTGCCTTGCCTTGCCTTGCCTTGCCTTGCCTTGCCTTGCCTTGCCTTGCCTTGCCTTGCCTTGCCTTGCCTTGCCTTGCCTTGCCTTACCTGTCCTGAATGTAGCAATAAATAAACAATAAATGACAAACCTCCCTGAACACGTCGACAGTTAAATCTTCCAAACTTTAATTACCTGCAGTGTAAAAATAATTTCCTTGTCAAGAAACATCTTGTAGACTTTACTGCCTCCCCAGTAGAGAAAGCATTTTTTATATACTTTTGCCAGTTAATTTGTCAGCTTTACATGGGCCCTAGTAAAAATGACATGGTATATAATCCATGGAATAGTTCATCAAACTTGAAAGTTTGATGCTTGAGGCTGATCAGAAAATACAGAGGAGGCACTATTCCTGTCTCCACAGGGTTAAAATGCTGCCAATAAGCCTGGAGGGACAATAATAGCAAGCAATTACTGATTCCCAGCTCCCTGTTCCTCCCACGTCTGAGCGCAGCGACCCGAGCATCCTTTATCTTGTTCACTGGAAATAGCACAGAGCTGGTCGTGCCTCCTGCTCGCTGTTAAGGCTTCAGCGGACCCTGGAGCCCCACTAGCGACGGTTTTAGAAAGGTAAACAGTCTCACGGCTCCCCATTGCCTCCTCTCAATCTCCTACCTTCCCTCCTAAGCACAGAGGCCGAGCAATCATTAATCTAGAGTATAAACAGTGCCACAGTATCGATGGACGAGTTTGGTTCAGAGCTGCAATATCCCTCCTTCTGCTTCTAGTTTTATCGACAAATCATCGTCTTCAACAGCAAGGGCTCCGTGGAGTCAGTTTAATCTCACCAGAAAGTCTAATTCTTATTATTTTCATGTATGGGTATTATTTCGGCAGGAAATGAAATGTTTTGTCATATTTTACCCACATGAGAGTACCAGCAAAACCAGTTAAATTGAGCATTATTATCTTTTTCTATCAGGGCTTAATCGCAACGTGAACACAAACTACATCTCCTGTATAAGACTGGATATTTATCATGTTGATAAAAACATTATATTTTCATGATTGAAATGGGTTCTCCACGTATCTTCAAGCAATGTTCAGTTGCTTTATTCGAACAAGGGCAGCAGGAGAAAAATACCTGAAGCCAGTTGATTGATTTGCGGTCTTCAAAATAAATAAATATAACATTTTTTAATATTTTATATTTTTATATTTATATTTATATTTATATTTTTCATTAGTTTTACCAAAATAAATTGATTTAATTGTATTTAAAATAACATTTCCAAAGAAATAAATCCTTCGAATCTGACTGTTCAGTTTCTGTTGGAATGTGAAGGGTTAAATGAGAAGAAGCTCCTTTAGCCGTCTCTGCGAGTTGACGGGAGAGCTTGTTGGTCCCTCTGTACATTCACAGAGGGCCCGCTAGTAACTCAACGGGAGAGTAATGTCAAATGACAGAACAACCAATCATATCTTCCCTCTAAATGGGTGGGCTTTATTTTCGCGGACTTTATGACAAGTTCCGCCCGCTGTGAGGTTTATACATGTGTATAGAGAGGCGAAGTCCCTCCCCTTCCGATGGACCTCCATGGGACCTTATTTCGGAACAATTATGTATTGAAGTCAATGGAGAGAGAAAGATTATCTTTCTTGTGATCACGCTCAATGAACTACATCTCTGGTCTCGCAGAACAACACACGTCACCAAGATGGCCGTCACTACTGTCTTGTCAACAAAACGATTGACTACCCTCACTATCACCACAATGAAACACGTCCTGAAGAATGTCATGCAAAGCTGCCTGCCTGCCTTCCTTTGATTCTCTCTGAACTGCCAGGTCTTTTTAATGTTTAATGTCAACCATTTGTGCAGATAGCATGAAGTAGAAAAGATCGCCGATGCTAGCGTCTATCTAATCGATAGATTTATGATTTAGCATAAGTTCGTTCATGATGGCTCATGTCAGTGATAGTGATGATGACATAGTTGCGAAATTATTAACAGAGTCATTTTCAAGATTGAGTTACAATGATAAACTGGAGTGGCAAAGGATCAGCTGCATGACCCGCCATCAAGTGCTTCATCCAAAAGGACAGGAGGATGGACTTTGTGTTTAAGTGATTTGATCATAAAGGTGGGCCTAAGTCATTTTCAATGTGGGCCGCCGTGCCGACTTAATTCATTTGTAATTATTACTTGGCTGTGGGTGCCCTGTCATGATAGGTGTTTATATAAATGGTGTTGTTTTGTGTGGTAGAGGGTCGCTGTCATTGATGCGTTTTGCACCCCGGGCCGCTGTTTTGATATTCTGCTGAAGTATACGCTGTGACCATAGACTTAAAGGTTGTGACGTAATAACTCTTTTTTTTTTTTTTTTCGAGGGAAGGGGTGGGGGTCAGAGGGCCTAGGTGTAAAAGTCACGGCTCGCCACTGTTCAAATGTAAACACAGCATAGACATAATCATCACCTTTCAAGTTGATATGTTGTACTTGTTAGCCAACAGCTGCTTATTTTCCAAATGTTTCAGTTACAGAGCAACATGTTGATACATTTAGAGTCATGTTTGTGTCCGCCTGATGAATGGAGGTCTTATTTCCTCTCTCTTTGAACTCTGTTTTGGTCTCTTCCAACTCCTGGGGGATATATCTGAAAAGCATTGCCTTGAGAGAACGCAATCGCTCCGCTGGCCACATGCACCTTGTAGAATCTAGTCTTGAGTGCAGAGCAAGTGGTGCGTTAGGGTTAGGGTTAGTTATGAGTGTTGAGAGTGAACCCAAACAGTACATTTGAACGGCTAAACAATTAGCTGAAACTCGATATGAAGCTCTGTAGAGTTATTGGGAAACCGCATATTCAGCTTTTCCACAATGTTGTATTGTTTTTACATTGTCATCCATCTTTTTGATGCTAAGTGAGTCTTGCTGGTTCTGATAAAGTACTCCAATAACTCAAGCTAATATCAATGTGTGAGTATTTCTGCTAGCGCATACTAGAATCAGGTCTTTATGAATGAAAATCCTGCAATATCGCAATCCCTTTGGCCCTCACAGCACAGGATACATAGTAAGCAGAGTTTAAGATACACCTACAGACATTTAAAGGCTTAAGAGCAGCACTTTAACTCTCAATGCTGCAATTAGTTCTCAGAGTGTTGCAACGGAGCGGCAATGAAATACTATGAGGCATCGTTGATGCTGCTGCGAAACATCTGGAGCTGTGCGTGGCTGGGGTCGTCTCCACTGTAATTTGTGAAGGAAGGGCATTAAAAATAAGGCGAGGTGGAACAGCCTGGAAAAAAGACAAGAGGCCAGGCCTCTCGTTACCTGTCATTAGTCGGCCAGGCCATTCATCTCTCTGGCATGTGTGGGTGAAAAATACAGGTCGGCAGTATCTGCGAGAGCCCCTGAGATAGTCTGTAGCACCGTTGAGGGGCAGCTACGTCTTTTAAGAGGAGGTGGGAGTGCATTTGGAGCTGGAGCAAGAAAGGGCAGCAGGGTTTCTGAGATACGGCCAGTGCTCAGATGTATCGTATAGGTACGGTTCCGATCAATGCTGCAGAGGTATTGATCCTGCTCATAATAGTCTCCATGAGAGAGCTTCCACAGCCAGGTCTTAAGAAGAGCCTGGTGTCCTGACGTTGACTTTAGTTACCAGCTATGAATAGGAGAAATAAGAGCTTCTCAAGGCGATCTTTATTTTGGAGGCAGCGGACGGAGAAAGACACTGACATGGCTTATTTTCTGTCAGAGACGACCTATTCTGAATCTACACAAACATATCTCTCTTCACTCAACTGCCAAGAAGAGACAGGTCTGATGGAGATCTTGGTTGAACCTTTATGCCACATTAAAAAGCATGCAGAGGTTGCTGCTGGGAGTTTGCATATCCAGTCCAAATATTGGGTGCATAGTGTGTCACCCCAAAAAATGTGTGCATTAAAACAAAAAGATTTGGCACTTATAATATGCAGCACTACAGCAGTGATACCTCTTTTCCATCTTTTATATATCAGGATGAGACAAGTCAAGGACACAAATATGTTTCATAACACGAAGGACAAACAAATGGCACCAAAGGAATAGAAGAGGTGGCCCTATTGTGCTAATTGTCAGGTTTCATAATTGTATTTTGTGTCTCGACACAAGCTGGTAAGCTGGTCGGCTCTGTTGTGATTGGTCAACTGCTTAGGGATGTCCCACCCCTTATCACGTACAATATGAAGGAGTACTAGCCAATGGAAATGCAAGTGTTACGTAGTGATGTCACTATGTCGCTGAAATAAACAAAGGAGTCCAATAGAGGTGTTTCAGGCAGGGGGAGAGTGTGTGAGAGAGAAACTCTGTCTGGACCATTAACATGCACAAAAAACAATTTAACACACTTCAGGAAAGGGAAAAACCTGTGCCACGGTGGGACTATAAAACGTATGAAAAGTATTGCCTTATTAATAAAAGGCCTATGACTAAGCTCCCTTTTTACTTCCTGAAGAGGTTTTGGTCGAAATCAGATGAAGGCTTTGTCAAATTTCTCAAATTACTGGCACTTTTATAACTAAAAAACGAATCATTGGATTGTCTGCCCCTGTTTCTCTGAAGTATCACACGTTATGCTTTTATTACTCCCCTAACATGCACTCATTGTTTTATAAGTCTCAAATTGGTCATTGAGAAAAAACTGCTCAACAGAAATGCATCCACAGGATGGGAGTGTATCCATTTACAGACGAAATATCAGCACTTTGAACGCCACACATGCAGATGTGTGACGTTATGTTCATGTCTTTAATTTCCCCTGAGGGAGTCGAGGAGAGGAACTCAGATGTAATGATCCTACATTAAAGAATAGAGATGAAGAAAATGTGATACAAAGCAAAATATCATATTTTAAATCACCTCCATGAAAATCATCTTTACAGAACGATTTTAATCGTTGTGTTGAATTGTCAGTTTTACTCCTTAACATCCCCGTAAGATAAACAACAAAGAATCCATTCCTGACTTTTATTTGATTGCATTATATCCTCTTATCTCCCACTCATGTTAGTTTTATTTTCTGTAAAGCACTTCGTAACACTCGGCTGGAACTTCACCAGAAATTAGGTTTATCCCTTATTAGTATTGGCGCGCATGCACAGGGCATTAACAATCACAGATTTGGGATTGTGCTTAAGTGTAGGGTAAGCAGAAAAATGAACAAGGTAATATTAAATATCATTAATGATATTTAATATTACCTTGTTCATTTTTCTGCTTACCCTACACTTAAACACAATTTTTAATATTAATAATAATATTATTAATTCACAGGAGTTAAGATGCTTGTCTCGACAGATTTCCTCACAGGAAGTCTGATGGAGTCGAACTTCACTTTCGGTTCTCGTGGCACCTTTCAGCTGTGCACCAAAGCTCTCGGCTTGGGGATTTAAAGCGTCTACCTCACATTGACATCTGCCCTCTGTGACCCCTTTAAGGCCAGCAGTGACAAAGTTCGCCCCCCACAAAAGACCAGTTGAACAGAACAGGTGAAAATGAGGCAGCTTTGCGTTTTATTGAGTGCAACCATCTACACAGGGGGGGGGGGCACTTGTTGTTTTGTTTTCGTGGGGCTGGGGTCTTGCGTGAGGGCAGTAATGCTTCAACTGTCAGATTAGGATGTCCGACCTGTGGCCCAAAGCCTCTTAAGGGGGGAAAGCATGGCAGTTTGTCACATATTCGGGCCATTCCGACGGTCATTTGGGATGATTAGTCTGGGCCCGAGAGAGACTGTCTGGAGTTAGAGAGGAAGGCATCACATTTATAAATGCTGCGCTGCCCAAAGGATATGTCTGCAAATGTCTCTCTTTTTGAAAGACTAAAACAACAATCTGCATCCGTATCGTTTGTGAGTCAAGGCTACAAAAAAACCACCAGTGAGCATCGCTGTGTAAGGCGACATATTCTTACACTACTGTAGACACACTGTTTCTTTTGACTCAATCCTGCAAACACCTCCTGCTTCCACGTTAACTCACTAAAGCACCAAATGTGGATTAATCCGCCGCTGAAATAGTCCCCATCACATGGAGTAGTTCCTATTATTGTTCTGATAAAAGCAGGTGGTCTTTTTTTAGCAACACTAAACATAGTAAAATATGTTACTTCTAGTAAAATATGTTACTTCTTCGGTGGAAGACAGGAAGTCGGAGAGTATATTGAACAATGGCTATGTTGGGTTTGGTTTTTGTAAATATTTGTTGATGATTGATTCATAATTTAACATTCATATAGCTTTTCAAATAGGATGATGATTTGCTTCCTTTTTCTTTTGTGATAGTAAACAGAATATATTTATTTAGGGTTTTAATTTAATCATCTGTAGGACATTCGTAGGGTTAGGGTGAGATTTGTATTTTTTAAAACCAAACTTATGATCTATTTATTGATAAAATATTTGTCCTCATCTATGATAAAAAAAAACTCCCTCTTGTGTGAGCTTTGGGATTTCATCCTTTGGAAACCCCAACACACCATAGGGCCTCTTTAAATGCAATGTATTAAGTGGTTAGAATCACCATATCAATATATCATATCATATCATTCCTCTGCATGTTTTTAAAGCTAGGGTAAATGAAATGCTTGCTGATACAATGGGCACTTGTAAATGTCTATAACTATGTATCCTGTAAATATAATGTATAATGTCCTTTATTGTTTTATGTTTCATGTGGAACCTATATGCTGCAGGTCTCCCTTGAAAAAGAGATCTATGATCTCAATGGGACCAATCTGGATAAATAAAGGTTTGAAATGAAATGAAATGAAATAGTTATTATTTGAATAATTTATCAGGCAAACAATTAAAAATGTGGTTATTGCTTCTCATGTGTGTAGAACTAGCTTGAAAAGGAATTTGGAAATGTCACATTGGTCTCTGATTACTTGTGAATATATGTTTCTAGAGTTAATCTTATTGACTTTATTACTACACTACACTCACTAGCTTTTTTCCAGGGCTTTTAACTGTACACCTGTACACTTGTTTCATTGTATATATTCTTTGAAGTTGTCTTCAAATGTGTTCCCTCTGCAGCTGTCTGTGTCTGATAACCAGCTTAATAAGGTATCGATCAGGTGTTGATGCAGCATGCCAGAAGGCTATATTAGAGCTGTCATAAAGAATCATTATTATTCCAACATATATCGATGTTTAGCTCTCCCTGTGGCGGCTGGAGATTGTTATTATTGTGATCTATTGAAGGAGATTAACCTCTTCAGCATAATTCCGTGTGTGAGATATTGTGTATTTGACAAAAGATCGTTTTGTCCATGTCACGTTTTAAGTTTGAAATTCAATTGTTAAAGGATACCAAAGGTGCTGTGAAACCTTTTGTCCAACACTGTATTTGTATTGTAGAGGTTTGAGGCCATTTTAAAACGGTGTAATGCAGATGGGTTGCAGGCATTCATTAGACAAGAATGTAAACAACCTGTGTTTACCTCCAACTTGAAGAGGAAAAGGGTCATCTTTTAAGACTTAGTTACAGGAGGCAGCGACAATTAGTTGCTTTCAGGAACAAAGGTTGCTGGGAATGCTACTTCAGAGGGTTAGTGTGTATGCATGATGGGAAACCACGGGAGTAGGCTCGATGGTAGAGGATGGGAAAAACAGTTCTCTTTGCATTTTGGGAAACGTTATCACGTCTACAATTCTGTGTTATTTTGTTGAAATCTAAACAAAATGGTTTGCAAAAACAGATGGAGGCAAATAAATGAAATAAAACCAGCTTCATTTATGAGTGAATAATACAAAAACATGATCTATGAAAAATAAGGAAGTAAATAAGACATTTAATAATTTATTCAAATAGTCCGACACCAGATACCAAATATCTTTATTAGACAAAGTCCGAGAAATATGTTTTGTGAATGAACCCTTTTATTCCTAACATCAAGAGACTGTCCTCCTCAGGAAAATGACAGCACTTAAAGGGCCTCTTGTGACTAAAGGGAATTGTAGCTGATGTATGTTTTTCAAAATTGCATGAGTGTCCTGTGGCTCTAAAAACACTCACTCCAATTAAGATCAGCACATTGAGATTTTGAGACATCTGAGCCTTATTATCTTGTTGGATTGTCATTTTTGCATCTAAAAAATTAAATAAAACACATTTCCTTATGGGATTGGTAAGGTTGAAATCTGGCCCCCTTTATGTCGAAGTGAAATCAGTGTTGACGATAAATGTAGTCCATTGAAGCAATACAATCCATTGAGTCCGCTGTATTGTCAGAGAAAACAGAGTTCTCTTCTTCACAGGGTTGTTCCACCAGTGCCTACATGTACCAAGATGCATTGTTCCTGAGATACTGACGCATAGCCAAAACCAAGTTTAGCCAAGTTGCGTCAATACTTGTGCAGGTAATGAA
Organism: Pseudochaenichthys georgianus; assembly: GCF_902827115.2. Classification (NCBI taxonomy): domain Eukaryota; kingdom Metazoa; phylum Chordata; class Actinopteri; order Perciformes; family Channichthyidae; genus Pseudochaenichthys; species Pseudochaenichthys georgianus. The sequence continues at coordinate 11,611,004 of NC_047511.1, read as the reverse complement.
AAAACGTATTGCAAACAGTAATGCTTCACTACAATTGTTTTTTCTCTTTCACAGTGGAAACCCAACGTAATTTTAAATAGTGTACATCCAATGCCTTTAGGGCATTGTGTATGTTGATTTATTTTTGTATTATTCATCTTTATCTGCCATTTCATTTAGAGGATTAGAAATGACAATATTTGCCTCTTAAGAGTGATAGTGTAGTAACGCTCCTCCACAGTCCTTACATATTTTGCATTGCAGTTTCATTATTGAGCTCTCGAGCTTGATATCACACTGTGTCTTCTACACTAGTTATTGTGTGTCTGTTTGTGTTAAGTCAATATTTAACTGTGATGCATGTTAGGAGCATTTCCATTTGATTTGTCACATTGCTGCTGCAGATAAACATGTTTTACTCAGCTAAAGCTCTTTGCTCGCTCACATCAAGACACCTTGAACTCGAGTATCTATCAGCTAAGTGCCTAAAATGCATGTGTGAAAGATTTAACAAGGAAAGACTTCCTCTTTGTAGCTCTACAGTATATGGAAATGCAGAACTGTGATTATACATTATTCATATTTCTCTCCATACTGAGAGTTTGATAAGTGTAGGGATTTCTTTCCCCTTCTCTTTAGTCATACACTATATGGCTTGGATTCAGATTCAACTAGTCTTTAATTTGGCTGCACAAAGCTTTAAAACATACTGCCTCTTTATGGTGTTCCAGTGAAGATCAATCGATCCTCTTGAAGATCAGCGAGCGACTGTTAAATGAGTTTCTACGTGTTTGACCCGGGTGAAGTTGGCACTGTATACTTTATGATGAGTAATTCTCTGGGAGTGTTTTCCCTCCGACTCTTTAATTACACAGCACACCAGCTCCAAGTCCAATGGGAATCAAAGCACCGGAGGGCAGGAAGTTTTTAAACAGAAAGTATAGACCGAGCTCTGATGAGTCAGCCATGACCCTGAGGCTGCCGCTTCTCTTATAAATTAGCCTTAAGAGGCCGGAGCAGCCGGGGCCTCCCTGCCCTGCGGCATATCACGACTATGGGACATTAATGAGCACTGAGGCGCCGAGGGCTCAGCCTCTGACAAAAGACTCCATGGGGACAACAAAAGTTTTTATTTCTGGAGCACTGAAATGTTGCTCAGGCTAAAGCTAAAAGGAAGCATTTTTGTTCGGTTCACTCCTTTTGAAGTCATCATATAAAAGAGAACATGTGACAAGAACAAAGGGGGATTTTAGTAAAAGTAAAAAGGTTTTCAGTAAAATGTCACGAAATAACATCAACCTTTAAAGCACTTATGAAAAACGTTTAAGTGTTACATTTCTTCAGATTTTGTGTTTAGGTTTCAATTCATTAGAAAAAAGCACATAAGCATTTCTCTACTCATAAAGTGCAGATAAGAGGCTTAAATTAATACAATTACAGCCACAACATGTAAAAGTATAATTTGTGGTTCCATTATAACTTTCAAGGCTCACAGACTAAACCAATGTTGTCTGCTCGTCAAGTTTTCACCACGTGTTACATTACATTGCATTTAGCTGACGCTTTTATCCAAAGCGACTCACAGTAAGTGCATTCGACCAGGAAGACACAACCTTGAAGAAAACAGAATCATATAAGTACATCAGGTTTCATAGAGCCAAACATTTCAAGTGCTACTCAACTGGCTATAGATACGCCAGTCCTTTATTAGTATATAAGTGCTCTGTTAGCAGTTATTTGTTAGTCATTCTATCGCTCGAGGTGGAGTAGAAAGAGATGAGTTTTCAGTCTGCGCCGGAAGGTGAGCTATCTGCTGTCCTGATGTCAATGGGGAACATGTACATCATGCTAACGTATTTTAGCATTAGCTTAAGGCATTTTACCTAGCATCTTTTAGCCAAGCAGCTAGCACACTTATCCTCTGCTTCACTAACAATCATTTTAGGTTTGTTTTACTAACGGCTGGATGGTTTCAGTCACTGCGTTTCCTAACAAAAGATGTCAGATGTTGAATCAGAACAGCTATCTGCTGAAGCGAGAAAAACAATACAGTTATTTTTATTATATAGCCTTGCACTTGTTCTTTGGTAAGTTGTAAGGGTCAACTTACAACTCACAAAGGAATATAGAAATAAGCGATTCTTCAATGGCTTCCCTCTTACTTCTCTCCAACTACTGGTAAACAAACTTTAAAAAACGTACAGTAAAGATGACAATAACACAGTCAAATAGTCTTCAATGACAGTGAAAGCCTTGGAATGAGATTATTGCATACAAGCAGTAAGATGCACTACTTAAAAGTATAATTCCTTCTATGATCTCTGAGTGCTATTCTTCTTTTGTCTGGAAACTTTGCATCTCTGGTCTTGAGGTTGGAGATGCTTGAAAGTCAGTAGAACAAACAAAGATGGTAAAAAGGAAAGAAGTAAAGGATGAAAGCAATAAACGAACTTGCACCGTGTCTAAAGTTAAAGGTAGCGCTTCATTGGCTTTCCTCTGTCCTGTGTCCAAAGCCCCCTGCAGGGAGGAAAGGATTAGGGAAGTGAATCAGGCCAGAGCACCAAGAGGACACCTGGACAAGTGCATTTGGAGGAGGAGAAGGAGGGTGTTGTTGCCGCGGCTCGGGCCTCCAGCTGTACTTTATAAGTGTCTGAAGTCTTTTTGTGTTCCTCTGTTTGTGTTGAGTGAGGCGACAAGAGCTGGAAGGGAAGATGCTGCCAAAGGAAAGATCCTGAACATCCTTTATGCCCTTATCAGAAAAGACCTCTCCTCAATCTGCTACCTAAGATTGCCTTTCTGTAATGACGCTCTTTTTCTTGTCCATTTGAGGTTGTTACTATAAAAAAAGGAAAACAAAAGGGCACAAAAAAGAAGATTTCTAGTGTAGGTTTTGTTGTGATAGGGGTGGAAGATACATTCTAGTACAGGTGTTGTACAACTATTCCGGTAGAAGTCACTTGAAAAGGAAAGGAGAAAAGTAAAGGTCGAGGTCAAAGAACGAATCATAGAAAATCATGTAAGGAAAGGGCAGCAAAGGGTAAACGATAAGAAACATATCGAAAGTATCAGGATAGAAAGACCTTGGAAAGAAAAGTGAAGTAAGGAAAGAAAAGAGGACAGACATGAGGAAAAAAGGAAATGAAAGGTAGAGATATAAGGATAGAAATGAAGAATATAATAAAGGCTGATCTCTCTGATCAACATAAAACCTCAATCATCTGTAATATATTTCCACTGACGTTCACAGAGGATGAATACAAAGTCAGACCACTATAGTTTGATCGTAGCTCAAAGAACAGCTTGTGTTTTCTTTATAGTCTTTGGAGTCCTTGTGGGAGATCTCACACCTTCAGGCCCGACCCCGCAGAGCTTTTTACCTTTTCATCCGGCTCTGCCACCGTCTCTCGGTCATTGTCTGACAAGGACTCGCAGCTAAAACTGTCAAAGCTCTTATATAACTCTGCGATGACCTTCACAAAGCCACGTCAGGCTGAAAACAACGGAGCTCAATAAGTGCTGTCCATCAGCGCAGTGTAAGAGAGGAGCAGCAGGTGGGGGATGACGGTGAAAGAACATGTTTTATTCCTATTCCGAGATTCATTCACTGGTATCAGCGAGGATGAGGACACAAACGCGGGGAAAAGAAAGTAATAACTCTAAATGACAACTTTAAATGAAGTTCATTCAGAGTTAAAGCAGGCGGATAGAAACGTTAATATATTAGGAGGCAAATTCACTGAAGCCTTAAATCTCAATCTGTCGTGTTGGCGCTTTGCGGAGATTTTATGTTCAACATGATTTCCTAAATGTCCCTTCCTGGGATGCTATCTTTATTTCCTTTCTTATATTCCATCTGTTCTTCTTTCTTCCTTTCCTTTTAAAATGGACTTCTTTTAATCGTTTCTTACCCTCAATTTCCTTAACTTGTCTTTTATTCTCACTACTTTCTTTCAATCATTGTTTTTTTTCTGTTCATCATTTTTGATCATTTTGGACACTTTCTCTTAAAGAAACATATGAAATGTAACTTTACATTTAACCCTTTAGTACTTTTTCCACCTCTGTGTTATAGTATCTACAGATGGCGGGCTTCCATTGGCACCCTACACGCATCACAGTCTTGAACACTCATCTTCTTTAGGATGACAGTTACTCAAATCCGACTGTCATCCAGCCACCAGCCGCTCTACTGTCTGAAGAATTAGCCACATCAGAGGAGACACGATCGAAAGAAAGCGCCCTTTCATTTCACCTTGTATGCATTGCCCACTTGGGGGGACAAAGGGATGTTCTCGGATGACCTCCGAATAAAAAAAATGAAAAAGATAAGCTGTCTGTCCTGGACCAGAGGCCATGAATGAGGCCTTTGTGCTCGAGGAATCCTCCCGGCGACCAACCGGCTTCAAAAACACGCTTTTGTCCCGCCTCATTTGTTCCCCTGCTGGCTTCAGAGTGACTTGCTGTCCCTGTGAGGGTTTACAGGGTGGGCATGCCCCTGGTAGTCACTACGTCATCCCCAACAACACCTCCCCTCCCTCTCTACACACACACACACACCACACACACACCACACACACACACACACACACACACACACACACACACACACACACACACACACACACACCCACACACACACACACACACACACACACACACACACACAACACACACACACACACACACACACACACACACACACACACACACACACACACACACACACACACACACACAGCTGTATGATGAAATGCAACGGTGGCTGATCCGCACGTCTCCGGCTTTGTGAGGAGGCTTTGAACTTGCACTGATCGACAGAAGGAATTCACTTTGTTGTTTACAACACAGCCATGTATTTGGAGTCAATTCAACCCTCACCTCCCCCTCCACCACCATCACCCCCTTCCCTCCTTTCAGCATGAAGGAGAGGGGGAGAAAGCAGAGGGGGGATTTGTGTAAACATGGTCCTGTCTGAGCTCATATCAGTGACCCGGCTTTGACTTCTTTCATGTTCTTTACAAACAACTGATGGCATGTAACTACTTCCTGCTGAGGTTTGAAGATTTAATATGTCAGAATGTGTTGGGATCAGGCAGTAGTTCCATCACTGAGTTGTTATATCATCATTGTACTCTGTTAATCAGGTTTTGTTTTGGCTGTGTTTGTATTGAAGGACTTCATCTGAAATACTGGAAAGGTGCTGCTTTACAGACTTTCATTTAGACTCTACTAATCAATTGCAACTAAAGATTATCTTCATTTTTAATGAATGTAAACATCTAGGATTAGTTTTTATTAATTGATTCACAATACTCTAAATGTCACATCAATTCATAGTTTCCAATTTGACATACACATTTTCTTTTAATGTCAAAAGCAGAAAAACATGTAATTACTAGAATGAAGAACAGAAAAGAAAGAAAAAAAAGGATTCTGACACTTTTTACCAGATAGTTTTTGTCAAATGTGCTTAATTAATTGCTAAGCATTTGATAATCATGTACCTATCGTTTCAATGGGCCCCTTTAGCCCCTTTTAGCTCGTTGCTTTTCATTTGACTTTCCTTGTGCTATAACTTAATGGTGGAAAGATGTGGTTTATCTTCGTGGCATTCGGCATTTTACTGTCAGCTAAATTAAAAAAAAGTCTAGCCCAGGTTATTTTTAACAAACAGGATCTTATTTTGAAAACAAGATCTCGTAGGATCAGTTTTTCTTAGCCAACCTTTTTGTTATAATTGTATTTATTTATTGTCTTTGATATTGTCCTTTAACAAGAGTTACAGCTCGTGAGCTTTGGTATATATTTTTGCCATTTTCTTCCAGTTGGTCTGCCTACGGAAACAAAAAAGATCAGAAATCATCTCACTGTGGTCCAAACAAGCATCTGTAGCAGATCCTGTTTTGTCTCTCGCGGTTGCTCGATGTGTTTAGCAATGGCCTTTAACACAATCGAGGCTATGTAAGCCTCTCATTTAATCGAATGTGTTGTTTGTTGAGTTCTCACCTCCTGCACAGCTGCTGCCACTTATCCTCAGCGTTAGTCGTTTCTAAATGTCCTACAAATGCTTCTGTTTCCCCACACGGTGAAGTTTGGCCCTTCACTGATTTGGATGAGACGAGCGCAGCAGCAGCAGGTCGGGCTTGGCAGGGATGCACTGAGTGTAGCCAGATGGAGGGGATTTTTAACCTTTATTTCAAAGATTTGCAGAGCCTCACACAAACACTTCAGTCAGTAACAGGATTCGTACCTGGCAGCCAGAGGCCGACCGGCCATCTGGAGTCGTGGGAGGGTTTTTCTCCAGGGACAGCAGCGAGTGCAGCAATGTGGATAAGAAAAGATAAAAACTCAAAAAAGCCTGAAGCTGTTTAGCCTGTTTGTGAGTTCTGTAGGCTGGTGTCTGTATAGCTGGTGGTATACCTGAGCCAAGCAGTTATTTAGTTGTAGCCCTATTTTCATCTTATATTATATTGGATAACTTTGTTGATTCTTGCAATGTATGGGTCAACAACTAATGAAGCTTTTGCCAGACTTTTTTTAGTAATGATTTTGTAATGTGTTACTACTACTGTATGTATGTGATTATAATCTGATTAATATGTTAAGGGTTTAATATTTATTAGCTGAATCTCTAACAGAAATCTGCTGAAGAGGTACTATTTCTAGTCATGAAATTGAAAGTATGGACAATTTCACAGTTTTTCTTTGTCCAATAGATCAGTTGCTTACAGTATTCAACCTTAAATAACTTGACAACATTTTAGATTATAGAAATGAGCAATGGGAATGTAACATAAATGCCAAAACACATACTGTTAATGTACACATACAACATCCATACAAAGCTATCTTCATACATTTGCATGAAACACATTAGAGATATATTATTTCCATATACCAAGTTTAATTAAATACGAGCATGTGGCGTTTGAAAATGAATACAGACAGCCTTAAAGAGATAAAAGGAGTTGATAGATCTAACTCAATGTGTCTCATATGTTTCAATAAAGTACCGCCCTTTGAAATATCTTTCAGCCAAGTCTCCTAGGACCAGCGTATATTTTTTCAATAGAGAAGAAGAGCCTATTTAAAGAGATACATTGCAACACACCATCAGTGTCAGCATCACAACAACATTGGAACTGCACTGAACTGTTAAGAGCCCATGACTGGATGCATGGCAAAGCAACTGTTTTAACCACAACACTTTATTACTGTTTGCCATTCAACATTAAAACTGGATTCTTGAGGTAGAGATTCCTGTTTGCATTGCATAAACGTTTCCGTAAAGGTAGATTGTGTTTGTTGGGTCAGTTGACAGTTCCTCTGTCATTAATCGTTTCATTCAAAATGGTCATTCTGAATATAAAATGACGTTCATCGAAGTTACATTCATGTTTTTAAAATTATATATAAAGATTCATGCATGAGGAATGAAATGCATTTATAAAAAAATTACTAACATTCCCTTCTATATTACCCACCCAATATAAGAAACATTGATCAAAATAACTTTTTGATAATTGTTTCAAATATATATTAAATCCATATTAAAGTTAATATCTAGGATTTCTTTACTTTCCATAACACGGCTGATTTCCAAAATGCTCAGACTTGAGAATATGTAAATTACATACAAAGCTGATTAAGCAAAGTCTAGGACAAAATCACATCCCACACCTGCTCAGAGGAATCATCAAAACACATTTTGATCACTCTTGATAAGATGCCTGTCCCGGGTATCTTTGGCGGTAGACGTTTTTTTCTTTGGTTTTTCTCCATCAGATCCTCCCAGGCGGCACTTGAACTAGAAGCCCTGGGGTCTGTCTGTCACATGTACCTGCTGCCCCTTACCACCGGCCGCTTATCCCCCCAGCGGACTCCTTGGCCTCAGAAATGTTCCGCAGTCACCTGTCACCTATGTCTCTGGCTATGATTTGAGCCGACGCGCTCTGCTGCTTCCTCCCACTCTTTCTCTCTCTCCATCTGTTCCGCTCCTCCTTCCCACAGAGAAATCACCGTCGCTGCTATTCCAGCCATCTTCTGCTATTCCAGCCATCTTCTGCTGCCCGCTCAGAAAAAATGAATTTCCACGCTAAACATAGCCGAGAGACTAGCTGTTTAACAAACACTCCAACACATTGTACTAGGGCTGTGCGATTATGGCAAAAATCATAATCACGATTATTTGGGTCAATAATTGATATCACGATTATTTTGACGATTATTCATTGACCATTTATTGAACTTTAAAAAAAATAATATTTTACCAATAAACAAGATCAACAAATATGTTGGAGCGCACTTCCAAAACCATACTAAACATATATTATTAATATGATAAATAAAAATAAATTAGACCAAAATAAATTAAATCAAATATGATGCAGTGCACTGTCACAACCTTCTGAAAACTCCTTAACATGTAGCCAACATGTTGGTGAAACATATTCAACATATTCCACTCAGTTAAACGTTGAAGGCTGGCCAACCGTCATGGTCCAGAAGTAACAGGAAATAAATGTTGAACTACAATTTAAGACCAAATAAAAAATGTTTAGGCCACCATGGCAAATGCTGGTAGGGCTGCTCATGTCATCTCTTAAAGATGTTTTGCAAGAAACACCAGCCTGTTGACATGGTCTGGTTTCAGAGAGGAGCGCAGGCAGGTGACAAGCCACCTGTACTGAAGACCCTCAGCCACGCCCCGACACATGGGGTGACGCCGGCCAATCACAAAGCTTTGATGCGTTCAAGTGCATTATTCTGGCACAGGAAGATTATGTTACAGGACATTAACGATAAAACAGAATATTGTTGTTCTATTTTTAGACACATCTCGCGATCGACTGGTTGGGCACCCCTCGGCTAGACCATAGGTCTGTTGTGGTAGCAAAGTAGTCAGCTGAAGCCACATCTCTCTCAACTTCCCCACGGCATTTGCTAACAGTGCTAACTGGGCACATGTCTTTAGCGATGTGAAATGTAATGGCAAAGTACTTGGAAATAGTGGAAATAGTTTTACCCTTCTTTTTAACGAGTTGCTGCTCTTGTTCTGACATCTTCGCTCGCGCTGAACACTCACAACACATGTCACTCCCACGTGGCCGAGTGGGCTTTTAGGGAGGGGCGAAAGCGCACCCAGCAAAATTATCGTATTTTGTCAATTATGCTGTTTTCATAATCGTCGCAAGCCATAATCGTAATCGCGATTAAAATTAATTGCACAGCCCTACATTGTACATGATTGACTAATTACAACAGAGCCTCCCAGCTAACCAATCAGAGCAGACTGGGTTCTGGTTTCAGACAGAGGGTGAAAAGAGGTGCATAAAAGACATATATGAGTCCTGAGCAAGTATGATTGTGTGCATGCAAGGGTGTGTGAGATGCTCGTTAGTGGTATTGTGTCTGTAAAGCAGAGCTCAAATGATGCTTCCCACATCTGTCAGCTGAGACATCAACATGTTATAACCCTATATCTGCCTGCGGCCATAACTATGGACTTAATATGGACAGTATGCAATAACACAAACATGGGAGCACGTGTATATTCAAACACCCACAGTAGTTTATACAGAAGTGCACATGCCTCAAGAAACTGAATACTGAGTACATTACTTATACTTTATTTCCACGTCTGACAATAGATTGATATTCATGAAGCTGTACATATATATATTCATAACCACAGGTGTGAAACGAGGGCGTAGCGCTCGATAGAAGTGATTACTCAGCCTGTGTGTGAATGTCACGCCCCTTCATCTTTCTCCACACACTCCTCCATGAAGGATGAGATGGAATTTGGTGTATGTGGATCGGGATAATCTCAGGAGTCATCCTGTACTTCCCTTCCTCCGCTCCCTCACCCCTTCTCCCGGCTCGGATGAACCCGGGGGGGAAGGTTGAGTAAGGTGCAACACTGAGGTCAGGAGTTCCCTTCGTCTGAATTGTTGAGCAACAGCGATACTTTTGATGTTAATAAGTAATAACCATGTCAGATTTGGGATGTCGGTGTAATTGCTGTAAACAAATGAGGCTAAACTGAGCACACTCTCAGCCAAAAGAGATCTTGCCTCTGCATCTCAAGTTAAAAAAACAGGGTTCAATTTAAAATCACTTCAAAGCACCTGGAATTTTATGTCTCAGCTAATTGATGTTTGACAAAGTCATTGAGTGGCCTTCGTTTCAAGAGATATGAAATCAACCATAATATGGTAGAATTAACCCTACATCGTTCATCTTTTGTTCACAAAGTGTCCGTCCTTTATTGTCCAGGATACTCTCGAAAACTGGATTTTAATAGCACCCGTCCTTTAAAATTGGAATAAATGTTAACTATCAGGTAAACTAAAAACAAATAAAGCAATCCTTATACTCTCTCTACTGGCATAACGTTATCTGACCTTCAATCATTTACTTATATGACTGTTGCTTTCGGCCAGAAGAGGATTTTGTTTCGACCCTGAACCTCACTGTGGTCCTGTTGGGGGGTCGGCAGTGATGGCCAGTCACTGCCCGTCTTCCCCTGGCTTCCAGCTCCACTCCTCCCACCTGTTCCAGGGCCAAGAGGCTGTTTCTGCTGCCTCTCCAAACCTACGAGCAGCTGTTTTCTTCTCCTGCTATTCCCAGAGCCCTGAGCATCTTCCACAAAGGTTACACTGGGAATCCCCTGCAGCCAACCTAAATGGGAAAAGCCAGGTTATGCCACCTTTTGTCCCTGCATTGATGGACCAGGGGCCTCATTTATAAAGGGATATACGCTCAAAAAATGTCCTCCACGCTGACACGAAGGACTCACAAAGACTCAGATGCACGATTCTTTCTTGATTTAAAAAAATACCTTTTAATATACAAAAAGGTTTTAGGATCAACTAGGACACTCAAAAGTTCGCTAGGTTCAACTAATAATACGAAAAGACTTTACAAAGAAAAAGGTTTCTAGGATCTACTAGGATACTCAATAGTTCACTAGGTTCGCCTAGTATGCTCAATGTTTACACGAGGGAGTACAGACATGGACTTGGAATAGAGACAAGACGAACCGACAAAAGACAACAGGAGAACAGGGCTACATATACACAACAGTTAATGAGGCACAGGTGCAAAGAATCCAGAACAGGAGATCACAATCAAGCTGGCAAGTGAGAAACGAGAGGACAGAGCCAACATCAAAATAAACTGCAAGGCCACCAGAATAAACACAAAACAATACGCTCACAGACTCTAACGCTGAAACCTGAAATAATACCATAAATAAAATGTTACCTCTCATTTATCATATATGAAGAATTCATTTTCAAACATTGATTAAAGCCAATCTTAAAATGATTAAACAAACACCTGTTTGCGACTCCTCAGTGCACACAAAAACATAACTTGGAGAAATAAATAAATACGGATATGTTATTTAAAACCACCTCGAATATGTTGTGTTAATGTTATGAAATGTTTTCTCATAAATGATGCGGTAAGCAGGAGGACAGAATTACGTCTAAACTGACGCCGTTTTGCATTTCTATAGGTTGTATATACGAGCATAGTTTGAAATACTATCACGTTTAATCGTGTTTTATGCCGTTTGCCAAGACTTGATAAGTCGCTCGTAAAACACAGGAGTTTTATTTCCTTTAACTGGTGGATATAGAGTTGCTATGGGGGGGGGGGGGGAGTTGAGGTGCACAGGCTGCAGTGGAGACGCTGCGCACAGCTGATCGACAGCTGGAACACAAACCACCAAATACAGAAATAAACATTAATTGACTCCACTCTGCAGGGATCCCCACCGATACTTTCTTACAGTTTCTCATCATGGGGGGGGGTCTCCTGTCCCCGGCACAAACACACTGCCTGAGGAAGGTTATGTGTATTTTGTCATTAACTTTTTTCGGACCACTTATTTATTTATTCTGGTGACGATCCGACCTCCATGCTGCTATACTCTGGTTCAAACTGCATCCACCAAACAATATGATTTATCTCCACCTCCCCAAAAGAACCAAATCTGACACGATGTGAAATGTCTTTTTTAGCTGTTCTGTCGTCATTTCCTGCGATCTTCTTCATAAAGTCAGTCAGAATGAATGAATGGGCGTTTCTTTGACTATTTATAGGCAAATATGGGCGTTACGTGAAGCCCGCAAAAGCTGCACTGCATTTCGAGTCGATTGTGATTTATAAAGGGAAACCGGCGTAGGATGTGCGTACGCACTTCCCTCGCCGGTACGCAATGTTTTTTGAATCGGAACATTTCTGTACCTATTTTTTTGCTTTGTACTACGTAAGCAACTTTCCCACGTGAATCCTACGCAAGGCGTTATAAATGAGGCCCCAGGTCCTGGTACTTGATGGCTTTCCTCTCCAAGGCCTCTCCGCATCCTTCTTCTCACGGGACAATCAGCCCAATCAGGATTATCATATTTTCCTCATTGGACCATATGATAATTTCAGGCCGCAGGGATGTTTGGAGGATTTGGGGAAAGTGTAGTTTTCGTCCTAGGTCCATCCTCATCACCCAAAACGTAGTTGTGTCGGAAAGAGATGCGAAAGGGCTCCAGTCTCCAAGGTGTGGGCCACTTTGCAAAACACAAGTTATACACAGTTTCATAGGGTGAATTTACATTTTCAAATCATGTTGACAATAGACCCTTTGAAATACATAATAAGTGAGCTCCGTGTAGACATGTAGTTTTGTCCTTGGGTGGATTCAATAAGTCTCATGTATAACTATTTAATTTACACACGGCATCTATTGCACGTCTGTCCGTCCTGGGAGAGGGATCCCTCCTCTGTTGCTCTCCCTGAGGTTTCTCCCATGTTCCCTTTAAACTGGGTTTTCTTTGGAAGTTTTTCCTTGTACGATGTGAGGGTCTAAGGACAGAGGGTGTCGTATTGTCATACTGATATTCTGTACACACTGTGAAGACCACTGAGACAAATGTAACATTTGTGATATTGGGCTATATAAATAAACATTGATTGATTGATTGATAACTATTGTTTTCAATGAAACATTAGATAGAAGTCAAATGACAACAGCAACCTTTATTTCAGGATGTCTTCTGTCAATCAAAATGATAATAATTAGGGATGCACGATATTGGTTTTTTGAAACCGATACCGATAACTTCCTGCTTCTAGTGCACCACTAATAATAATGCATCTATCACAAAGGGCCATGAAAATATGACTTCTTCTGTTGTGACTTCTTCCTTTTTATGTATCTACGAAGGGCTAACCTGTCAACATGTCTGTCTTTTGCCACTGATCTGATGGATTTTCCACACTTGCCATCAGTGGCTGCTCTCTCAATCTCCTCAGTCTTTCTCTTGGACTTTCTTGGCATGATAGCTTTTCTACAATGTTTAAAACATAAAACAAATCAGTTCTGTAAAGCTACATTGAAATACAATTGTATACAACAGAGTTGTGTTTGCTTGACACAAAAGTCATTATACCTGAAATGTTGAAAATGTACTTTGACAAACAAAACATGGTTTATTGTGAAAAAAACACATTAACCACTTTACTATGTGCTACTCTACACCACAGCCAAATATACATTATGGGTGCTTCCCGAATGTATGACAACATGACATGAAATGTGCACTGTTGCCTAGATAAAGGGGGTGAGTCAACTTATCCACTGGCTCATCTTACCCCACTCTATTTGGGGATCGGACTGATATTGGATTATTATAAGAACATGGTGCCAAAATAGAGTTTATGCCCACAAATTAATCATCATTTCTACGCTCTCATATATGTTTGCTCTGATTATTTATTTCTCAGATATCTGATAGAGTTTTAAAAATTCTCTATGTTCCACCTTAAACTGCGTCAGAGAGTCTGACACACAGATAACATGAGAGAGCCCAGAGAGAGCGCTCGCTACCTTCCTCCTTCAACTTCACCACATCCTGCCAAATGAGAACATTTCCACTCGTCTCTTTGATTCCTTTCCAAATTCAAGGCCGTTCTGCTCATCTAAAAGCCCAATTTATTCCTCAGCATAAGTTGAAAAGAGACTTTCCCCCCTCAGAGCTCTCATTCTCCCGGTGTGAGAGTGGATTTTCTGAGGAGGGCGACGTTTTTTTTCTATGAAAGAAAGAAAAATCTCAACTCGTCAGCTTGATTATGGCGTCTGGGGTTGAGAGCTGGGGTTCCTCCAAAAGCCTACGTTTGTTGAGCTAGTGAGAAACAATGTGCATAATGGAGAAGTGTATAGGGTAGTATGGTACATCTGCTATTGTCATTGAAGGTCTATCCTATCTTATGGGATAAATGTGAGGTCAGGGGTGCAGATATTTAAAAGTAGGTCCATCCCGCTCTGCTGGTAGCTCTCTTTTTCCTTCCACTAGGCCCAGAACAAATTGGTCCCTGAGAAAAATGAGTGGTCATCAGGAGGGCTGCTGGCATGAGGCACAGAATGAATGATGATTTCCCCCCCCCCCCCCCAAACCCAGGAGCTGTATTCTAAAGATCAATTACCTTTTGAGCCACCAAGCCGAGCACGAACCGAAAACCCCCGTCAGGGAGTCAGACCGCCGTGACTGGAATCTGTTCAGGTCGGAAGGCAGAACACGCTGTGGGATTATAAAAAAGAGATCTGGTTGCAGATTTTGTATAGGCCCTCATGCATGCAAAAGGGTCATGGCGTTGTTAATCTTTGACAGCTTGACCTGAACACTGCTGGTCCTCTGTGAGGGGACGTATTGAACATGTCGGGATGCTGTGAAACATTTTTACAAAGAAGAAATATGGTTGTCTCTTCTTTGTGGGAAAAGTCAAAAAAAGGAATTCCTGTGTTCAAAAATGTAAATGTTTAAAGCATCAAAAGAGTAAAAAAAAAAGTTCCTTTAACCCAGTGGTTCTCAAACTTGTTCTGTCATTCCCCACTTTGAACAGGTGGGCCTTTTCATTCCCCACCTCATCGCTCCAATAAAATGGTTGGCCAAGCTTAAAATTGTCCAATGTATCGTTCTATAACGGGGGTCTCCAACCTTTTTTAGGATGAGAGCTACTTTCAAAAAATATACGTCGTGAGCTACTTTTACTCCTCTTTTTTGTTTTTTTGCAGTGTATATATTTAGCACATTTTAACATTATTATATGCTACCTTTAACCTTTGAGTGCTGTTTGGGTCTGTGGGACCCGTTTTCAGTGTTTACTAAAAGAAAATGTAGCAATTTAATTATTTTAACCTGCTTTATTTGGTGGTGGACGTCACATCCTCTAGGGTCCGGGGGCATGCACCCCCAGGAAGATTTTTTTTAAATGTTGAAGTTAAATGCATCAATCTGGTGCACTTTGAGCTAGGACTGCTCAATTAATTGTATTCTAATCGCAATTACGTTTTTGGCTTGCAACGATTATGAAAACAACATAATCGAAATAAAACGATTTTTTTTTTTTTAAAATAGGTTTTTCAGTTGAATTATACTTTCAGGGTAATCAACTGTTAAAAATATACTTTTCAAATTATTTTCTTCAATAAATTGATGTTTTCAAAGTAAATGGTTAATCGTTTTTAATAATCGTGATATAAATTATTGACCCAAATAATCGAGAATATGATTTTTGCCATAATCGAGCAGCCCTACTTTGAGCCCAACATGAATTTATGGAAACAGCTCTCAACACTCAGATGAAAGGGAGCTGTATACTTTTCAATAATCCAAACATCTTTAGAATATGATCACAACAAATCATTTAAACTTGTTTATTCTTATCTTATGTTACCTAGTTAGCATTCTTTCTTTTTATTTGTGCATATTTGACTAATCCCTCCCCTTTTAAACGTTTTACTGTCCTATAGTACACATTGGAATGATTTCTTACTTTATTTTTTACAACTTTATTAAACAGATAAAGGTGTGCTCTCTCTCTTGCTCTCTCGCTGTCTCTCTCTCTCTCTCGCTCCACATTGCTTTTCTTCCTGACTGCAACGCTGTTGTGTGTGTCTGTGAGAGCGTTTCACATGTGTGTATGAGAGATTTTTACCAGTGGTGAGCCTGTCTCCGAGGGCCTAAGATATTCTACAAAGAATACAGGAGCTGATTGGACATCCAGCTATGAATTCACAGAGGGCCAGCTATAGTAACTGAACGAGAGAGTAATGTCAAATGACAGTACAATTGACCAATCATATCTTCCCTCTAAATGGGTGAGCTTTATTATCGCGGACTTTATGACAAGTTCCGCCCGCTGTGAAACGTTTCTTGTTTCCATAGCAACAACAACTATCAACAGCGTAAACTCGCCTTCAAAATAAAAGCATGCCAAATTACACTTAAGACATACAACTGCAACGAAAGTAACAAACACAATGCAATATCCTTTTCAATTTCAAAAAACACAAATTGGGTTATTTACAGGTGTTGTTTTGTGTGGTAGAGGGTCGCTTTCATTGATGCATTTTGCACCCCGGGCGTCCCGTTGTTTTGATATTCCACCAGTGTGATTTTTTTTTTTTTTTTTTAACATTTTTTAATTTTGTATTTCGTGACCCACCTATCACATCTCTGCGCCCCACCAGTGTGGTGCGCCCCACACTTTGAGAAACGCTGCTTTAACCAAAGAAGAAACACCCACATATTGTTTGAGTGATAAATAGAGCTTCTGAAGCGCCTCAGTCACTGGAGAATCACACTTCAGCTTTATCTTATTCTTTCTGAGTATCTGGAATAGTAAGACGGCCTGACAGTCACAACAAAATGATCTAAGGAACTGAGATAACATGCTGTTGTTCCCGTCAAATAAAGAGTTTTTGTTGATAAATGCATTAGCCAGTCAGCAGTGTTTAAAGTTTGTGGTAACAACACTGAACTTTGGACCTTTCAAAACGTTTCTCTTACACTCTCCCTTATTAGTTTTCACTTGAGTTTTTTAATTTATGGAAGGCTATGTGGGAGGTTTTCAATATTCTGAAACTAGCTTTCAGCATACAAAACGGTTCAGGGTATTTGTTGTGTTTGCGGTGAACTTTTATTGATTTTCTCTCAGAGTCAGAGTCTTTGGCCCCGGTTGTAGGCTGCAGGAGCAGAGACCAACATGAGTTGGCTAACTCCGCCTGACATTTGTTTACATTTTTCACATAACTTGTGCTGCTGTGCCTCCAGGCACCTGCCGCACCGCTAAAGACGCCTGGCCGGGGGCAAACTATCCAATAGCTGCTCTGTCAGTCTGCATCTGCCGGATAACACGAGAGATTACAGCTCTCTGCCGGCTGCCTTCCTGAGAGAGATCTCTGTTTGCTGACAGGCTGAGGACAGAGCCGTGCTGCTGCTCTGTGTTCACTGTGTTCCGGGCAGGAGGACTTGTCTCACCTTGTTCTGAACCTGCCTTTCAACCTCCATTCATTCGCTGACAAACGTGCCGTTGACATTTAACACGTTGAAAGAACCATATATTAGTGAGTCTGAAAGATGTAGATCGTAGCAGATATACCATCAATCCAATAAGCAAAATTAATCAACTTTTTTACAAAATCCTAAAACTAAACTTTAAAGTTATGAGATCAGTCATTTTTTTTAAATTAGAAAACACATTACATTTGAAGAGTAATCATCATATTAAAGCACAGATATTCATATATCTTTCTGAATATTGTTATCATTTTAGCTTAAAAGACATGTTGCCATGGGCCAAAGTAAACATCCTGTAGAAATGTTTTAATATAAAAATACATTCATAATGCCATTACATTATGAAAACTAAAAATCATAAATCCCAGTCATAAACATATTACAAGAAAAAAGTTACCATTTTGAGGTAATGGTTATAATTATGATTCTTTTATCACATTACAGCATTGTTCCTTAAACATTCTATTTTTTTGTCACTACATAGACATGGAAAAAACACATGGAATTTCTCTTTTATCCAACAGTTGAACAGAGCTGTGTTATCAAAGATACACATACAAACTCGATAATTAAATGTTTTCCCCCTATATCATAGCCATTAATATAATGTCCGTTAATCCTGTTTGACTCTTTGACAGAGATGTCCAGTCCTCATAGAGCCCTTTCTTCCTACAGTATGCAATCAAATGATAGCAGACATTGAAGTCTAAACAATGATACAAATCAGAATATATTGTAAAGAAGTGCTTAATGCATCTTTGATTACTCTTTTTTTTCAGATTTGTCTTGAAATAGCTGAAAAAGCTAAAACTTCTATATGTAAATCCTCATCTACATGAATCTCAATAAAAAATATTTTTTGATTTTCATGGTTTCTCAAGGTTGTTGTTTGAAATCTGTTGCAAGTCAGAGTTTTAAAAAGCCTCACTGTTGGTGTGTTCAAGGACACTCTTGCAGGAGTTGGGAGTCAGTTGTCTAACAGCAAGATTTGCAACGCATCAATATGAATTCACACTTTTATTCTCATCATCACTTGCTTTTGTTTTTAAATAGACTGAAAGAATAGAATAGGGACAGGTTTATTTTTCACTCTTGCATGAGTGTTTTCGCTTTAATGTAGGACAAAATATTCAGAAATACTATGCAAGATGAAAGTAAATTCATGCATTATTCAGTACATTAACAGTGTACAAACACTGTTATGGTGGATTCACTGCCACGCCCCCCTGAAGTAAACAGCCTGTTAGAGATGTTGTCCATGGTAGATGTTGTGATCCCTCACTGGTGCCCACGTCCTTTAATGTCAGTCCCTGAAGTGCACACTAAGTGCCACTTTCCATCACTGTGGCCGCATGTGTGTCACACAGTGAGCTCCACCAATCAGAACACTGCAGCTGTCTGTTCATTACAGCAAATGGAATACTGAAGAGAGACAATAGAAGGGTCATCTTTAAATAGCTTTTCTCGTTTAGTCACATTTCAAAATGCAAACAGTTGACACTAATATCATACCAAATAAGACTAAAAAGAAAATTGTGAAGCTACAGTATAATTACCTCATCTGTCAGTTTATCAATTATTTGGTTATTTGTTTCAACCACTCAAAAATAAGGAAGTAGAAAGTAGTGTACTGCAGGCTTGGAATTTCGTCATTTTAGGGGCAAGGCCATTTGGCCTTTGGTGTCACACTTTTTTTCAGGGCACAAAGGCCACATGCCAGGGCACAAAGGCCATTGAGGGAAACATTTGGATTTGGAACTCTAGTTTCCCCACAGCAGCAGACGCACATTTATGACGTCTGCTGGCGCATCATAAACACGTCAGAGAGTGAAAGTGCAGTCGGATTCTCTAAAGTACCGCAGTCTCTTCTCCTAAGTCCTTTTGAATTCTCCTATCCACTATCCCTTAACCCCGTGACGTTTCACACAGAGGTCAAGGATTTTAAGACAGCGAAGTCTACACATGTGCAGCCTCGAAATTTCCCGCAACGAAGTACGCAGGCCTCGGTAGAATTCCAAGTATCCTGGACAATGGAACAGTCCTTCAGCGGCACTCGACGACGTAGTATCCTTGAAATAGTGGCTCTGGAGCAGCCTTCCTCGACATTGAGAAACACCCAGTATTTGCAATGTAATTACATACACGCTATATCGCCCCCCTTGACAGTGAAACGCCATGCGTGAGTTTTACACGTTTGTCTTGTAGTAAATAAAAAGGGCGATCTGGAGCCAATCGTGCAATTTCCCCACAGGTGAAAAAGTTGACATGCTGAAAACCCAACCCCTGCAGGGGGGTCTGGGGGATTCTCCCCCAGGTGATTGTTTGAAATACTAACATAAAATACACATTCTGGTACTCTCTTGAGAAGAAAAATAAAGACATCTATTACTACACATTTAAAAAAATGAATGCCATTTTAGTTTTGTGTTACTTTGTTCTGAAAGCTGAACCTGCTGCTCCTCACAGAGAGAAGAGGGAAGAGGCTGTGTGAATGACTTTACATTGTGGATAAGGGTGGATAGCCCCCATTGTTCTGTGTGTCAAAATGAAAGACAGCCCACACACCTATCAATCATCAAACCGTGGGGTCTTATTTCATTACGTGTTGATTTGATTTCTATCAACAGGTAATGTTGTATCGATGTATAGAGAGACTTCTCCGTCGGGACTTCCTACAACAACACCACGCCGTTATCGTGATTCAGATTGGCCAGAAGACATTATCAAAGATGTTTTAATTGAGAATACGATCACTACGTGACAAAAGTTTTCAAAAACGTTTCTAGTCTTCGGCATTTCCTGACAAGTGGCTGCTGCAATCAATCTT
The DNA here is from genome assembly GCF_902827115.2 of Pseudochaenichthys georgianus. NCBI lineage: Eukaryota > Metazoa > Chordata > Actinopteri > Perciformes > Channichthyidae > Pseudochaenichthys > Pseudochaenichthys georgianus. The sequence continues at coordinate 11,590,832 of NC_047511.1, read as the reverse complement.
ACTGCTGTCTGTGCAATTTACTCGGCGCAAGTTGGCAGAATTTTTTTTGCTTACTTTAACATCATTGTTCATGGTGGGGCTAAGGTGGGGCGAAGCCATTTCTTGGTATGGCTGTAGCCTACCCCAGCCATACCCTGGAGCCGCCACTGAACACAGCTGACAGACGCATTGAAACTCCAGCGATTAGAGCAGGGGTGCCCAACCAGTCGATCGCGATCGACCGGTCGATCGCAGCGAGATTCCCAGTCGATCGCGAGATGTGTCTAAAAATAGAACAACAATATTCAGTTGTATCGTTAATGTCCTATAACATAATCTTCCCGTGCCAGAATAATGCACTTGAACGCACCAAAGCTTTGTGATTGGCCGGCGTGACCCCATGTGTGGGGGCGTGGCTGGTGGGCAGTGGGCACTATTTCGCTGACGTTCTCCGTGTCAACAGGAGTGACAGTCTGCACACAAACAAGACCGCAATTATGGCAGAAGCAAAAAAGCCCAAAATATATAATTTTCACTCCGAGTGGGAGGATGATTATTTGTGTATCTATTCGAATTCAAAGTCCATCTGTCTCATCTGCAATGCGAGCGTGGCTTTATCGAAGAAGGGTAATTTAGGAGCGGCATTTCAAAACAGTGCACAAACGCTACGAGACGGAATTCCCTCCTAATTCTGCCCTACGCTCCAAAAGGGGAGGGACCTGAAAGGACAGCTAAATGCACAGCAGTCTATTTCCACCAGGCCCAACAACAAGAGCAAGGCTGCTACCAGAGCATCTTATCATGTCTGTCACGTTCTTGAGAAACACATGAAGTCTTTCAAAGACGGCGAAGTTGTGAAAGAAGCATTACTGGAGGCTGCCGACATGCTTTTGGGGGACAGTAAAATTAACAGAAGCATTTCAACAGGTTTTTGATATAATAAAAACTCAAGTTAGATACCGTTATTAATCAGCTGTAAGTTTTAATTTGTTTGAACTTATTCATTATAATTATTGTACAAAATGGTATAAGAATGCAAACTTAAATTGATTATAGTCTATTATCAATTCAGGTTAAGAAACTAGTGTTGCTTGCATCCTATTTTAAAAGGCATTTCTTTTTATACTCGACTAAAATGCAACAAAAAAAGGGTTTGATTCTATTAATTTTGTCTTTTTTATTGCACTTTGGCAGCAGATTCCTGTGTAGCTTCAGATCTGAGTTGTCTTATTAGTAAGCCACATTTATACTTTTGTAGCAACACTATTTTTATATAATGGCAAAGAAAGGGTTCAGAGTCTTTTCTTTTTTTCCTGTGTCATATGTGGCAGCACTGTTCAATGTTTCTTAAACATTACCCACTGTAGTGACGTGTGAATAAACTCCAACTCTGTATCAACAACACTGCTGTGTAACTTCAGTTAAATACTTGTATGTGTGTAGATTAGAAAGAGGTCAAATAAAGGATCTGCAGTATTTTATGGAGTATTAAAGGTCAGTTTTATACAAGTAGTGTGTATTTACCTGGCAGTAGGCTGTCAGTAATGGCTACGCCTCTCTATTTGGACTGGTAGATCTCGGCAGACTGGCAACTTTAAAAGTAGCTCTCGGTTCAAAAAAGGTTGGGCACCCCTGGATTAGAGCAATGCGAATATTCGCATCGCGTCCGTTGTGAACACAGCATAACGCTTTTAAAGCAACTTCGAAATTTTAACAGTGTGAGGGGCACAAAGGCCATGGTGGCCGTAGGACCTACAATTATTTGTGCGGCGTAACGGCCAGACCGAGGGGCATGGCCGCTGTGAAATTCCCACCCTGGTGTACTGGCTTGTGGGGATGAAATATTTATATTTGTATCACATTAATTACAACATCATCATTGTGTTACCTGAGTTTCATAAATTAGTAAACAAATGTGAAAAACGAATTAAAAATATATTTATTGTTTAATCTTAAGATGATAACTGGTGATAACATGTATTTTGAATTTCATAGTTTTAAAATTGTGAGTTTTGAGTTTTTGAGTGATAGAAGTTTTGGTTTATATAGATAATAAATTGTAGGTTTCTTTGTTGGATGTTAATGTTAAAGCATCCAGTGATATTCTAGTTCTTTTGTCTCCTTTAACTTTACATCACATACAGAAGATACACACATGGACCACCAGCTCTAAGACACAGAATAGTGCTTTCCAGGACTGAATGATGCCAAACACAAGAATATCATAAAATATGCCTTCTGCTCTATATTATTTGTTGCTGCAGAGATCTACCACGAGTTGACAAGGGTGAGGGAATCCTCTTTGATTTCATTTTCATGTTGTCTCTCTCTGGTGTGCCTCGGGACTCCTGGAAGGCTACTTTTGCTTTTATGCTTGACAGATGTTTCCTTGGCTGCTTATATGTTTTATGATGCTGCTACGTTCTTACGACACACTTCCCTAAATTCATGCTGCTCCAGCTCCAAAGTAAAATGCAAAGACAAACCATGTCATGCTTTCTTTTCATCCGTCAGAAACAGCAGTGAGTGCTCCGCTAATGAGACGGATGAAGGACACCGTTTTTTTAATTAGTTGTAACAGTATACAAAATAGCTATTTGCTATCAGCACCGATGCTTTACATACACAAGTGGTGAGAGACTGGATGCATTTTAATAGTTAATTTAAATTCCCTATGTAAAAATCAAAAGATAAAAGAGGCATATAAGGGCCTCAGTGATGCTCATTGATATGCTATTATCCACCTCAAACTGAGCTTATCACAAGTGTGTCACTGTACTTAACTCATCAAACATAAAGATGACTCTGCTTTCTGTTCGAAGTTATACAACAGCCATTGTAGTTTCAGCAGCTACCTGAATGACATCTGGCTGACTTTATAAAGAAAACCATCGAGATGTTTTGGAAACTGGAAGAAAGCCTGACTCATGCAATAAGTAAAAATCCTCAGACTTCTGGATGTTTTCAAACAAGTTCTTCAGGGAATAGAGGTTTCCAGATCCTTAACTTCAGTATTTTCAGTAATTTAAGCAGCATATATGTTTTAATGAAGTTAGCAGAAGATAATGCCCTATCTTGCAATGTTTAACAAAAGTAATACATCAAGTAATAAATAAGTGATTAACCCTCTGGAGTAGGTGGACGCGCCGGAGCGTCTAGGTGCGCATCATTTACGAAATTAATCATATATTTTAGATTATAAGGATTAGAAATATGATTTAGATATCCGCGGAATCGCTGGAAGTGTGACTTTCCAGCGGTATCTCCTGTGAGACTGTAACCAGGGCACAGCAGCCAATATGGCCGCTCAAAGCAGCTTGACTCTGCATTACACTGTGTGGGATTGGTGGATTCGTGTGTCCGTCAAGGAAATCTCGGCCGGCAGCCATCATGGTCTGAAATGACCAATGGACATCGAGAAATCACTAAGGACCTACCCACCAAGAAAAAAAAACATAAACCACGTGTCTCCCATCAGTTTACGTCTGTGAGGGGGGGGGGGGGGGGGGGGGAGAGAGAGAGAGATTCGCTAGCAGCAGTGAAGATAGAGCGTGTTTTATGTGTAAACGTTATTTTGGTGTGTAAAAGTGAGATTACATGTGCACCTACACAGCAGCCCATGCACCATCACCCCCACCTACACAGCAGCCATACTGTCTTGGAAGACAGACAAAGACCTTGATACTGTCTTGACATTTATAATGAATAATTGGTTGAAAGTTCTGATGTTCAATATTGTAAATAGTGAGATTTTCCAGTTTCTTATATTTATATAAATAGTTGGTTGAAAAAAACATATTTATAATAAATTGTTGGCTGAAAAAAAAAGTTTGAATGCTCAATTTGTATTTGTACACATCACATGAACCTTGGTATGTAATATGAAGTCATTATTCAGTCCTAATGTATCTCAGTCCCTGCTGTGGTGAAAGTAGTAAAGATTCGAATTTAATTTGTTTCATTTTAGACATGAATTACACATTTATATACAGTGTAATTCAAATATTTCACTGCTTTTGTGATCCTAAGACTTTGGTAACCAAATATAAAACACCCAAAAAATTGGATGAAATTAGTACATTTGTGTTTTTACAAGAGTTTTGAAGATTTTCCGAAAATTGGATGTCAAATGTTAAGCGTTAGAGCTGCTTATCTCATCACACATTTATAGCAAGACCAGAGATTGTCCTGAACATTTTGATATGTAACACATGGGATGCCATGTATAACAAGTACATTTAAAAGGTGATTTAAGGAAACATCTAAAAATCGAGAAAATAGCCGTAGACTCCAGAGGGTTGGATCCAAAAATGTAATAAGTTCTTCCTTGGCCTATGCTATACACTTCCACCAAGGATCATTCAAATCAGGCTGGCAGTTTTTCTGTTATCCTGCTGGCAATAAAATAACTTTGGCAGAAGTAAAATTGTCTTGGTTTTGCTTCATATTACTTTGTTGTCCTTTAGATTTACTTGAAGCAAAAATGTCCCCTTGGCACTGGCCTTTAGGGCAACAATTCCTAACAATCCTTGTTTGTGACAAGTGTGTGTTACTGGAAAAAAAAAGTCGGTATGAGAAACATTTATTTCTTATTTTCACTTTGAACATGGTGTTAAAATGACAGCAGGTGTCAGATGATGTTTCTACAGTAGATGTCAGGAATGACCTCTGACCTATAACTCTGAGTGATGAATGGAATGGCATTGTTCTAAGCAAATGGCATCCAGTGGATTATAGTTACAACAGCTGTGTTTATTAGCATACTGTGGAGTGGATATTATAATGTGGTTAAAATGAATGCCCTTTTTTACTGTCCTCTTTTTCAATTTATAACAATGCATCATATTTTATAAGATGATCATCTGTTAAAATACAGTGTAATAGAATATGCGACCCATTATTACAAAAAAGTTACTTACCGTCTCTGCTACAGCCTTTATTGAGATTGGACATTAAATCATTTTCCTCTCTCCTCCCTTTTCTTTCCCTGTGGCAGAAAAAACATTTGAGTCAATAAGGATAAATACAATACGGCGCATTGGCAGTTTCCTTTATGATGCCACAAATAGTTGGCTTGCAGTATCATGTTTGCTGCGATGTAGGCCGAGCCAGCAGCATCTGATTCACAGTGCCTGCCACTGTCGCCTTCTCATCGCCTTTAGGAATGTTTTACTCCACTGTTGTAATCCACTTTTTGTGTCAACATGTACTTTTCATTATTTACACATAAACATTTGGACCTAGCAGGCCAAATAACTCAACGCCTGGAGACTTTAATCCCCCCCTCCCCAGATATTCGGTTACAAAGTGAAAGTTAAAATAGCTGCCGGGTTTCACTCATGGCGCCTGGCTGCAGCTGTTTATTTTTTGCCAGTCCCTGGAAAGTCTTTGCCACCAAAATAATCTTAGTTGGAGGCAGAGAGACAGTCGGTGGAGTCATCACAGAGCTTTACTAAATACGGATTGGGATGTCATCGAGCACCTGCTCAGGCCAGTGGGAGGAGAGCTTCAGCTACCACCAAAAACACATGAAAGAAAAATGTGGAAAGAAAAGATGCACAACAGTCCAACCACTAAACTCCCATTGTAAACTTGACTGTAGGAGAGCGGTATAACATGAAAAATCTGAATTAAATACACAAGTTATTTCAGTACAGCAGAGCTTGCAATCCAAAATCTCATCTCTTTAACAATTACCTCACATCGCCCCTGTCCCGCATGAGTCTCACACCCGTCTCCCATGTCTTTCTCCTCTGCTGCGTCTAATATTCATCAATTTGTTTCTGTCTTGAGGTAAAAATATCCCTCCCAGCTTTTTCTCCTAAGCTCTTCATTTCCTCAGAAAGCACTTTTCTACTGTACACCGCTCTCTCGAAGGTCACAGGAGTATTCTGTTTCACCTAATGCCAGGACACAATGGTGGTGGCTCTGACACGCCTTCTTAATATTGATTGGATGTAAAGAGAGTGGTACAGACATTTCAAAGTGTAGCAGTACACTTATTCTCCCGGAATTAGATGTTTTTAATTTAGCTTCCGGGTTATTTTTGCCTTAAAATGCATTTTGAGATATTTTGTGGCCACAAGGGGGCAGCATTCCTACACAAAATGATACAAATAAATGTTCCGACATATGTTTGTTTTTAAAAGTTACGGGTGCATTGAAACTAAGCATTGGCAAGAAGAGAATGCATATTTCTATTGATAAATCAGATCACAAGTATCCTAATATATTATTTATAGTAGATTATCAGTGTGTGTTTTGACCAGATTCGGGGACACACAGGGAGAAGAAAAAAACCGATGTCAAAAGATCCCAATTTGTGACTTGGTTGACAAAAGGACATGGGTTTCTCCAGTGCTTCCCATCGAGTATGATCCCAAGGCTAAACATTGTATTTTGGTAATAACTGCATAGGGTCCATCTTTGCTGTTAAAATCAGACCAACACAGAAGTTGGGAAGTGATCAAATCAATCTCCTCTGAAAGAAAATAAACTGTGTGAATGTATGATTAAAGATAGACCACAGAGAATGTCCTCCTTTGAAAACGTTCAAATGCAAGAGCTACAGTGGAGCCAATGAAAAGTAAACACCTGACTCTTGGTGTATACTAGAAAACTCCAGCACAGCATAACGCTGAATTGCTACTTCCCCTGATGCTTGATGTTTGTCTCATGTATGTCGGAGGTACAAGAAAGTAGAACGAAAGGCCACTACCGCTAAAAATACACAGAATTCATTGACATTTACAGGTAATTTAAAGATTCATGGACATGCTGTTGTATCCCCCTGTCTGCTCTCTGATTTAAGATTCTCTTTATTGCTCAGGAATTGCATGTTAAGGTTGGACATTCAGTGGGAGTATTTCGCCGACTTGTTTCACCTGACTGAATCTGGAATTCTTAGTTAGATTTTTACTGAAATATCGAGAAATACTTGGCATATAGAACTTGGAAAATGAAACACTGTATTCAGTGTTTTTCCACCACTAATACTCACAAAAGCACCATGTATTGTTTATTCATCAGTTGAAAAAAGTCCCCAACAAAGGCACTATTTAATCTAGTTCATTTAATAAAAAGCAACTGTATTTTTCTAAACATATTCTGGAATTAAGCTATACATTTGTGTTCTTTTTTTGTGTTTTTTTTTTTTAAAGATTTGGGCTACCTTTTCATTGGAAGTGGGCTTGAAGCTGAGAAAGGAAGTCAGAAAGTATTAAGAGACAGACTGACAAGTTGGTTTTCAGATCTTTAAACACTCTTACAATTTAGCTGGCTGTTTTAACTTTGTCTGGTTTGAGTACAATTTGTGGTAAATGTTGTCACCATGGAAGCTAAGTGTTGGATTTGTCAGCAGGTCTTTATATAATCTACTGGTTCTCTTGGAGCACGGCGCCTGAAGGAGCCCTAAAGGTTCCTCTATAAGCTCTTGAACTTTTCTGACAAGTAAAAAGTGACGAGTGTAAATTGCTCTCTGTTGGGTATTGATTGGAGGTGATGACCTTTTTAGAGTTAACTCTTTCCTTTAAGGTGATTGGACTGTTGCAGACACTCAATTTCCTCCACAAGCCTTTTGGGGTTGCTACAAAGGAAGTCAACAAGTCAGTCATTCCAAACGCTGATGATTTATCTGCTTCAACCAAAATGGCTGAAAGTTATACACACTCCCACTCATACACACTGGAGGTAAATAGACATGTGGTTATCTGCAGGTCATTAAAAAGTTTAAGAACCATTAATCTTTAGTAAAAGTGGTATAAAAGTATTAATCCTTATTCTTGCTCTAAGTTTTCTTAGCCATACTATAAGCATTTCTGCATGAACCGTTAAGAATTGCCATTAGCTGTTTTTTGGTTAAGAATTGATAAAAAAATGAAATTACAAATCCTAAACTTTTCGGTAACTCAGCAACAAACAGAAGTACTGCCAATTCCTCCAAGCTTTAAACTGTTGTAAATACCTGCATAATGAAGGGGAGTGTTTCCAGTCAAATGCCCCTGAAGTTACTATGGTGGCAACATTACATGACATGTTACTTGTTAGACGCTTTTATCCAAAGCGAATTACATACTCAATACTGTGGTCTTTCCCAGGGACACAACAACATGCTGACTGCAGTGGGGTTTGAACCTGTGACCCCCTGATCCGAACACCTACGGACAACTCACTAGGCCACACGCCCCCCGTGTGTACAACATACTGTAGTGCCACTAAAACACCTTCAGCAGTAGTTTTGAGAGCTGTGGTTGAAATCGTTCTTAAACAAGAAGAGACAGCTGCTCCTGGAGCAGGAATAATGCCATTGGTTGAGCAAAACTTATGTGAGTTGGAAAGAAACTCAGGAATAAACTGAAATACAAATATATATGGAATTAGCTGCAGCTGTAGTGCAGTTTGTGGAGATGTGAATCATTTCTCAAACCCTTTTGGGATTGGCAGGCGGCGTGGCATTAAATCAAGAAGACCCGAGGGTCTTTACCGTTGAACTTCCCAACAATCCAATTTTTCCCTCTACAGGAGAAAGAAAAACAATGCCAACGCAATTTGTTGCTTGTTAATGTGGGATTATCAGCATTTATAGTTCTCAGGTTGAGAGAAGAACTCGCTCTGGAGGGAACTTTGGGAAACAGACAGTCTGTAGTCCACTCTGTTTTCATATATATATATTCACATATTTTCTCTTTGTAATGTATCCCCGGTCTAATCTTTTTTAAAAGGTGTATCCCCTTTAGAGTCTGTAAAGTTCATATTCCATTTTGTCTTCTTCTCTGCTATCAAGTGTTCTCAAACTCATTTTCTTCCTGATTCCTTCTCTCTCCACCAGAATCCAAAGTGGCATAACGGCTCAGAAAGGCTACAGAAATTACGGGTCATGCCTCGTCCTCGTCATAATTGCGGTTTTCAGATATTTTTCACGATGTCTTCTGCCAAATAGTTACCCCGTCGCTGTGCTCTCTAAGGGAATAGAAAGTACATGGCAGACTACTTCTTGGCTCCCGGTTCTGAGCCAAGTCATTCAACGCAGCAGCAGCAGTATGTTGGCCGGCGTCCCTCCGTAAAGGCTTTTGGAGCCAGGTCTTGTGACTGTAGAGGCTGGAAGTGCAGTGTCTGGGATTCAAACGTACAGAGGACCTACTTTTCACTGTGTTTCTAGAAGAAGTGGATGTAGAAACATTTAAACACGACTATTATGTCCACCACATCAGAATCAGAATACCTTTATTAATAATGAATAATTCCTTAAATTTATTATAGCGCTTTTCCAGATACTCAAAGCGCTTTACACATTACACACATATCATACATGTATAGGTCATGTACTGTGGACAGTACCCACATGCAGGAGCAAATTCGGGTGAAGTGTCTTGCCCAAGGACACAACGGCCTGACGCAGAGGCGGCGGGGGCTGGTTTTGAACTGGAGTTTCCCAACGCCACCCTTGATCTGATGATCAACGCACAGCCCACTGCTCCACTCCGACCTATTAGTCCTACAGAGGGGAAATGTACGTAGTTACAGCAGAAAAAAGAGCCACAGACAGCTTAATGTTACATATGTTACATGCATTAAAAAGTACTAAGTTATGATATAATAAAAAAATATAATAAAAAAAAAGAATTATAAAAAAAAAAGAATTACATAATTTTCAAAAAAATCACATCCTGTAACAGTTCTTAAGATTTAGCAGCCAGGTATATATATATATATATATATATATATTGCACATATAGCACATCACATATTGCACATAGTTGTTTGGTATTTAACAGCAAGGGGTGTTATAGTCTGTGTTGTGGTGTGTGTGTGTGTGTGTGTGTGTGTGTGGGTGTGTGTGTGTGTGTGTGTGTGTGTGTGTGTGTGTGTGTGTTTGTGTGTGTGTGGGGGGTTCTACTAGGGGCTGTGCTGGTTGCATAGTCTAACCGCTGCTGGAAGGAAGGACCTGCGGTATCTCTCCGTCTCTCCGTGAGCCACATGTGTTATAACCTGCATGCTAATCCTTGTACTAATATAAATTATTTTGAAAATCTACTGAAGCCTGACAGACATGATGAGACAAGCTCAGGAGAAGGCTTTGATAAAAGTTATCATGCTTAACAAAATGAAACAATTTAAACTAATATCCGACTGCAGCACTCAAGTTGTAAAGGTGCAGGATACTACATGCGTGGTTTATAAAAAAAAATCGAAGGTTTAAATCTTTGGTTTATTTACACATGCAAAGAAAACATTGGAAATACTACTTGTGCACTGATTCAAAGAGCCACAAGGGAAAATGTTTTCAAAAACAGTGACAATCCATAAAAAAAAAAATGATAAAGATCAAATCAGCAAACACACACAGGACCCCTGTGGTGAGAGAAAAGTCACATCCAGACTCAACAAAGATACAAAGTTTCACAAAGAACAAAAACAAAATGAGAAGGATGTTTGGAAAATTAAATAAAAGTTTGAAGGATTCAAGAGAAGTTTAATCCTGAACTCTGGATTTTAAGGAGCAGCTTTAAAGTAAGAGAACCATCTTAACAGAATATTATTCCCTAGGGAAACATCCTGATTTAAAAACGCCTTACATAAGTCTGCTTCTTAGTTCAGACCTGCAGGATTATTTGTGTCTTCTAGAGATGAATCTGTAGCTTTTATTCTTAGTTTTTTTTATTATAGATGAAATGAGAGCAGATGAGATAAGACGAGAGGAGATGAGAAGATGATATCAGATCAGATGAACTATTATTGATCCCCGAGGGGAAACTGGGTCATTACAACACCAAGGAACAGAGGTGTAGCTCGCAGAGCAAAGTCAATAAATAAATGGAAATGAAAAAAGCAAATTGTAAAATATGTATCTGTCTACTTCAGTATGTTTCCATCATGTCTCAAATGTTATCTTGGGTTCAGGTTTTGACGCATTTATAGGTTTTGTCTGAGTCACGTGCGTGCGTACATGCGAGCGAGTGAGGCAGGTAGGGGGTGCGATGCGTTATGACTCTAGAAATAAAAAGAAAATTGTAGAGGAAACCTCCCCAAAAGAAAGATCCTGGGTCTGAGCAGTGCACAAACTCAATTAAGCGGGAGAAGAGAGATTGGATTACACACACACACACACACACACACACACACACACACACACACACACACACACACACACACACACACACACACACACACACACACACACACACACACACACACACACACACACACACACACACACACACACACACACACACACACACACACACACACACACACACACACACAATAGCAACCACACACCTCTATACTTTCACACTTTGGGCCACATAACTTTTTTACCAGTAGTCGTGCTGCACTTATCCTCATCACGAAACTAATAACACACACACACACACACACACACACACACACACACACACACACACACACACACACACACACACACACACACACACACACACACACACACACACACACACACACACACACACACACACACACACACACACACACACACACACACACACACACACACACACACACACACACACACACACACACACACACACACACACACACACACACACACACACACACACACACACACACACACTCACTATGACAGGTCCAGAGCTCCGATAGCCAGCTAAACACACTTCCAGTTACGGACAGGAGCTGGCTTTAGAAAAAGGTACTAGAAAATAACACCTACTTTAGTAGGTGTTATTATAGCTACCCTTTTTGACCATGCTAATCTCAAGGGAAGGGACACTCAGAGAGTCCGATATGGAGGCGGCTCTGGTAATAGTAATGTTGCACCTTTTCTATGAGACTATAACGTTTTTTCTTTTTTAATAAGACATATAGTAAGACATTACTATGCCAACTCACAGTTAGCGAAGAGCTAACATTTAGTGACTTTGTTAGTATGCTAGTTAGCTCATCAGCTAAGCTACTTGTCTGTATTCAGATGCAGTATTTAGATTGCTAGATAGATACACTGAACACAAATATATAAATGCAACACTTTTGTTTTTGCTCCCATTTTTCATGAGATGAACTCAAAGATCTAAAACATTTTCTATAGAGACAAAATAACCATTTCTCTCAAATACTGTTCACAAATCTGAAAAAATCTGTGATAGTGATGTTGCAGGGGGTTTAAAGGGGCCCTATTATGCTAATTGTCAGGTTCATGATTGTATGTTGTGCCTCTTCTGTTACATGTCTCCATGCTTTAATGTTCAAAAAGTGCTTTATTTTTCTCATACTGCCTGTGCTGCAGCACCTCGTTTCACCCTCTGTCTGAAACCAGAGCCCAGTCTACTCTGATTGGTTAGCTGGCTCTGTTGTGATTTGTCAACCAGCTTAGAGATGTCCTGCCTCATAGCCTATCACGTACAATTTGGTGGCGCAATGGCCAATAGAAGCAATTGTTATATAGTGATGTCACTATGTTACGGACGTTAACAACACCTATAAATCACATTACAGGAAAGGGAAACCCCAAAAAGCAAAGAAAGGTCCTCTTTACTAACTCCCACTCCCCAATAGTTGGTTAGAAACGGCATTTATTGTGGCAGACCCTCCATGTGAACAAGAAAACAAGTTCAGGTGGTATAGGTGCCAGTTTGGAATTGGAATCAGTGTTTCAGGTGTCGTAGGATCATTTGTTTAACATCTTAAATGCTTACAGATGCTGACACTGAGGAACTGCACACTGCCAAAGCAGCATCCCTCTCCTCTGTCATCATCCTGTTGGACCTGTCTGTTGCATTCGACACGGTGAACCATCAGATCCCCCTTCACACTCTCCAAGAACTTGGAGTTTCAGGCTCTGCACTTTCCCTCTTCACCTCATACCTCAAAGACCGTACCTACAGGGTAACTTGGAGAGGGTCCGAGTCCGACCCTTGTCAATTAACTACAGGGGTCCCTCAGGGCTCTGTTCTTGGTCCCCTCCTCTTCTCCCTGTACACAAACTCGCTCGGATCGGTCATTAGCCCGCATGGTTTTTCATACCACTGCTACGTTGACGACACCCAACTAATTCTGTCCTTTCCCCGCTCAGAGACCCAGGTCGTCGCACGCATCTCTGCTTGTTTAGCTGACATCTCTCAGTGGATGTCCGCTCATCACCTCAAGCTCAACCTTGACAAGACTGAACTGCTTTTCCTTCTGGGAAAAGATTGTCCCACTCTTGACCTGACAATCAACATCGGCACCTCTGTTGTTTCCCCGACCCAGACTGCAAGGAATCTGGGTGTGATCCTGGATAACAACCTGTCCTTCACTGCAAACATCGCTGCTACAACCCGTTGCTGCAGATACACGCTTTACAACATCAGGAGGATACGTCCCCAGCTGACCCAGAAAGCCACGCAGGTTCTGGTCCAGACTCTCGTCACCTCACGCCTAGACTACTGCAGCTCCCTCCTGGCTGGTCTACCTGCATGTGCCATCCGACCTCTGCAGCTCATCCAGAATGCAGCGGCTCGTCTGGTCTTCAACCTTCCTAAATTCTCCCACACCACTCCGCTCCTCCGCTCCCTTCACTGGCTTCCGGTAACTGCTAGAATCCACTTCAAGACACTGGTACTTGCGTACCATGCTGCGAATGGATCTGGCCCTTCCTACATCCAGGACATGGTTAAACTGTACACCCCAGCGCGTGCACTACGCTCTGCATCAGCCAAACGACTCGCTGCACCCTCGCTGCGAGGGGGACCCAAGTTCCCATCAGCAAAAAAAACTTGGGTTTGATATCCTGGCTCCAAAATGATGGAATGAGCTCTCCATTGACATCAGGACAGCAGAAAGCTTACACATCTTCCGGCGCAGACTGAAAACTCATCTCTTTCGACTCCACTTCGAGCGATAGAATTACTAACAAAGAACTGCTAACAGAGCACTTATATACTAATAAAGGACTGGCTTATCTAAAGCCAGTTGAGTAGCACTTGAAATGTTTGGCTCTATGAAACCTGATGTACTTATATGATTCTGTTTTCTTCAAGGTTGTGTCTTCCTGGTCGAATGTACTTATTGTAAGTCGCTTTGGATAAAAGCGTCAGCTAAATGCAATGTAATGTAATGTAATTTATAGCTCCAAGTTATATGGTCTAATACTATAAATGATACTAAGCTTTAAATTCATTCTAGAAAACATCCAGCATCCTGTTGAGTTCAGCTCTTCGTGGTGACAGCAAGCCATAACAACTTAATGTGTAATCAAGTGTGGAGGTGCCATGATGCGTGCTCCTCTAACGATGTCCGACCGTTTTTTAATCACTAAGAGAACCAGCAAGTCAGTCATTTATTTTCACAACAGGTTCAGCAGCTCTTAATGTTGGGTTTTACTTCTTAAATATTTATGTTGAATCCACTTCATTTTGCCTACTGAGAGATTTATAATAAATCCAGGTTATAAACAGTTTTCCCGTAGACACATGCGCAACATTACATGGCTCTTATGTAGACTCTACAATGTATTTCACAGGACCTATCAACACTGTTTGATTAAAAGCAAGGTTGCAAGATAGAACATTGTTATTTTATTTATTTAGATAAATTAGGTTATTTCAAGTCAAATTTCTTTGTGTATTGATTCAAAACAAAATAGAAAGTTGTAGTGACTTTCAATTCAATATGTCCAGCGGTTGACCAACCACAACAGAGCTTACCAATCAGAGCAGACTGGGCTCTGGTTTCAGACAGAGGGTGAAAAGAGATGCTGCAGCACAGGCAGTAGGAGAAAAATAAAGAGCTTTTTGAACATTAAAGCATGGAGACATGTCCCAGTAGAGGAACAAAATACTAATACGAACCTGACAATGAGTATTATACAGTATGGCCTCTTTGAAAACTGATGCAACAAAATGTACCATTAGCACAGAGTTTTTTGGAAGAGACAAAGTTAACAGACGCGTACAGCTTACTGCAGCTTGTTTAAAGTGAAACTTTGGTCAGGAATGTGCAACATGACGCTGGTTTTTCAGCCAGTATGCATGAAAGCTTGAGAGACAGCCTGTAATGCTGCCAACAGGACATCCTCTGACCTTTCCCCTTTCCTTCTGTCTGATGGCTCTGAAGTTACAGGAGCAGTTTCATGAAACATTATCCAGTTTTCATTTGTAACTACTAGTTGCATTTTCTGCATTCCCCCGAGGTTGGAAACAGTGATTGAGAAACTTGCTCAGGCTCAAATCCCTGGTTACACTGTAGCTGCACAGACAGAGCGTTGCTATCTGCATCACCAAACATGACTTTCACCACGGCTGAATGGGCGGCTGATGCATTATTGAAAACTCGCTCATGTGCACATGAATGTGAGGACCATGTCGGAGCTGCAGGTGAATCCCTGCACTGCGAGCCATCTTTAGCGCAATCTCCTTCCTTGTGTTCAGGAATATACGTTGAGTAAATAAATAGAATGACTTCAAAGGCTTGTTCACAAAAGGCATGTACATGTATGAATTATTTACCTTTTGTTTTGTTTGCCTGAAAGCTGTTGTTCTTTTCTCAGAGCGGCAGACTGTTGCTTGCCAGGATGTCGGTGTTTGGAGGTGAAATATGTAAGACAGAGGGGAGATGATGACGATTTGTCTGCAGCCGGCCGACTGGCAGGAGCAACAAAACAGGAGCAAATTAGATAGATTTGTCAAACAGATTTCGAATTACGCAACGTGGAATCTTCTTGATTGAATACAAATGAGTTTTGTCAGATGTGAGGAAAACCTGTAAGCTGGTTAATGAATGAGTCTGCTCCTCTAAAAGGTGACAATCAAAGAGAAGAAGCTTCTAAGATTGAATGTTGCCAGCATGCATTATGTATCGCTGCAGGCCTGCGAGGTGTGATTTACTTTCTGTACTTTCTGTTCACCTGCATCTCTGTCAATATCATTCCTTTTTTCTCGCTTTTCTTTTGAGCCGTTCTCACACTGAATCCCTATGAGATTACTTTTGACTCAAATAGTTTCTTGAATTTTTGTCTTTCCAATGTTCACATTTCCAAATCGAAATAAATCTTAAAGTACAGTCATAGCAGTGGATAACTTTTGGCTGCACTTGTGACATGGATTTCTCATTAGAACTAATGACCTGCGGGACAGAAGAGGCTAGCTATAGACCAAAATGCTTCTGTTTTTGTGTTTTAACCATAGACTGTATATATAAAGGTTTTAACGTCACAGCACTGTACAGTGAAACAAAAAGGCCTTGCCATTATATCACACCTGGCGTGGCCATAAACCCTTTTCTATCAGCCATTACTCTACCTCTATAAGACATTATTTATAGTTTATCTAAAATTGCTTTCCTCTGTGGTCAGTTTTGTTCCGCCTTGGTGTCTTGAAAGCTCCAAAATATTAACTGGCGAGCTGTGCATTAACCCTCCTAAATGGGTCAACTACAGTTACTGCAGTCTAGAATAATCCAAGCAGAGGGCCAGCAGTTATTTTTACTTTGCGTTTCTGCAGCACGCCATCATGAAAAAAGGGTTTGATATGACGCACTTCTCTCCTATCAAGCAGGTGTTTCTATTGTACCTAATCATATCTTCAAATGTGCCTCTGACGCATTCCTAAAGTCAAGTTATGAAGCACCCGACAAAACAATATTTTCATTTGTTACTTATAACCCTCACTGTGGCTCCGGTAGTAATCTCTCTGTTTGCGCTGGACCGTGACTCACTGGGCTCTGATTGGGGCCATCTGCTTGATGATCCAGAACGCATTGCGTGCTCGATGCTGATATTTGGGTGCAGGAGCCATAGCGGCTACGGCGAGGCGAGGGCAGACAGCTGAATGTATGTGCTCAGGGACGCCAGCGATCAGCCAGTCATTTGTCATGTCTTAGCAGCAGGTCCTCTAATTGGACCGGAGCCATTGGGGGGGAAAAGTTGAATCAATGAGATCAGTGACTAGTTTTAAATGCAGTATTTCCCTGGGATGATTATGTGTGGCTATTAGCATAACAATGCTAAACCTGTGGCGGAGCACATAGTCTCCTGCTTTACATGCAGATTGCTCAGCCTGTGTTGGTAGTCAGATGATGGATAACAAAGCAGGACTTCCATCTAAATTCATGATCGGATCGTCAGGAAGCCAAAGTCATCTCCCTACCCTTTGTGTCTGCTTTGAATGTTTGCCAACGATTCGATTGGACCAGGCGTATTGGCAGACACTGCAACAGTTTTAGGTGTCCTTCAGCGGGGCAGAGCTATAACTTTGTTTTCACAGCTTGCCTCGCCAGAAATGTGCATATAATCACTCGGCCGCCATTGAAGGAAGTTGCTGAGTAAATTAATTAAATAGCAGGAAATGAATGCATTTGAATACATTTCGGTAAAAAGTTATTCTGCAAAACAGGATCAGCACAGCTGTTGCCCTTTCACAAACTGAAGCATTTAGTATCCTCATTGCACACAAGATCCTGAAAGATGAGGAGGCAGCCTGAGAGGAGGCAGTGATAATGAGAAAGTTGGGAGTTAGATGTTTGTCATCAAGAAAACATCGAACAGCTTACTTTCCTCAAGCATTCCCCGAACAGGTGGTTCTGACAACCTTTTATAGAAATGTCCCTAAATGTTAGTAACCTTTTGTATGTTTTCAGAAAGAACTTTCTCTTCTGCAACGATAAACCAACACCAGGCTGAAATTACAACCGAAGCTATGTAGCCGTCTTTGATATATAGTTTAAATATACAAATGAATTCGCATGGCACGGATCCAATTTGACAAAGCACACACTGATACACCGTATATGTCAAAGGAAAACACAACCTCAGAGTCAGGAAACATTATCCATCTGTGATGCTCAGAACACTCCAGAAGTTGTTTTGTGATAAAAGTTAAAAGGCACCTTCTTTGTTAAAAACAATATTTTAACCTGCATCATCTACAGTATACTTACTTATGGATGTCATACAGTTTCCACATTCACACACTCCTGGAAAATGTGCCAGAGGCTGTTGTTGTTGTTGTTGTTGTTGTTATTGTCAGTACTTTTTTTACGATGCAAACAGGAGAGCACAAAATAATAGTTTCCCAGAAAGAAGCCTTGCATTTAGGGCTTCACAGGTGCCGATGCAGCTTTGCCTTCTGGTAGTAGAGTTGCCTGATACCCTGGAATTGTAAATTGCTCTTTTGGCAGCATCTTCAACTTAATCTTTACTTGAAAACAAAAAAACACCTACTCTCAATTAAATCATTTTATCGGACAACAATACATTAAATCAGATTTAGGGCAAAAGTTAGCATTGCACTGGTTCCCTCAACAAATAGCCAATATAAATGTTTTATTACAGTATATTTTTGAATTATTTGATTGTTATTGCGTACAGCCTTATAGTTTTTAACATCTGGAGTCTCATTTAACCTCCTGTTAGCAACTGCCTTTTTGAGACGTGTAAACTCCCCAAAATTCACAAGTGCGGTTCAATTCAAAGATTCAAAGTCTTTATTGTCATATGCAAAGTAGCTACATAGATAGATATGGCAATGAAAAACTAATGTCCCAAGCTCCTCCAACAATGCAACATAATATATATAGTCAAAATAAATAAATAATAAAAATAAAATAGTGCATGAAGAAACGGAGTACAATAGAGTAGAATACAAATAGTGCAGGTTACGTTGCAAGACCATTGTGCAAGTAATGCAGATGAAGTAAACTATATACATGTCAGAAACATTTATAATTCAATAAGCTAAATAATGCAGAGAATGTTGTAAGTGAACAATTACCAACTGGTATTAACTGACGATTATAATCTATAAATCATTTGAGCATCTGCCAACCACATACTTTATTTCTTAATTAATCTAACCAAAACCCCATTCCATTGACTTCTACATAAGGGAATCAAAACAGTTTTTCTGTTTAAGCACATTGAAATCGGAGGTTTACCAAAAACAAATTCAATTTTGGTCAAGAATGAACTTTAATGCTAAACTCAGTCTGTTGGTTTGGACCCATGTATAAGTAAAACAAGGGCACCCTTTTGTTGATTTCATGCCATTTTAGGCATGAAAAAAGCAGCCCTTGTATCCGAAGAATGTGTCAGGCTGCACACTTCCACGTTACAGTGTAAATATTATTGAAGCTAAAGTTAATTACGTCAGCATCTTTTCATAAATTATTCCCTAAATTATCTGTAAGACATATAGATCAAATCTATGCAACACTCCTTCAATAGACAAGAAGATTTAAA
Organism: Pseudochaenichthys georgianus; assembly: GCF_902827115.2. NCBI lineage: Eukaryota > Metazoa > Chordata > Actinopteri > Perciformes > Channichthyidae > Pseudochaenichthys > Pseudochaenichthys georgianus. The sequence goes on along the minus strand of NC_047511.1, from coordinate 11,571,664 downwards.
ACATGAAACAGACTTTTTGTTGAAAAATAAGGTAATGTCAAAGCAAATATTGTTAATTTCTTTGCTGTCAGCACATAATGATATTGATTTGGGATCTACTCACTCTGCTTTGCTATTACCACACATTGCATTATTGAAACCTGACACAGTAAAATGTTGTACACAGTAGACACAAATTAAAGGGCCCCAGTATGATCAGGTTGATCAGCTGTAAATATAAAGCTGTGAAGACTTTTCTTTTTGTCGCTGCTTTTAATTGAACTATTCATATCTTAAACTGCACTGTAACTTTTATCCATGTATTTTTTCTTTTAATGTTTATTTTATTAGCTTTTCTTTTTTAATGCTTAATGTCTTTCATTTTTTGTAAAGCACTTTGAATTGCCTTGTGTTGAAAAGTGCTATATAAATAAACTTGCCTGGCCTTGCCTTGCCTTGACAGAACCAGGTTTCCAGTTAAAGTGTTTTTTTTGCAGCTTCTGAGTCGGCAGCTGAGCTGTTTGGTCGCTGTAAGCCATCACATCGCCAGATTGAATTTGCATCGGTAGTAGTTTTAGTTTCCAATTACATTTTGTTAGCCTGGCAGGCTGCCTTTCTTTAACATTCCCGTTTCTTGCATGGTGGAGTCTGACTAGTGTAGCTGGCAGCTCCTCAACTACGGGCCCGTTTATTATCTGACTCTTGCTTTTGTTCTTGATTGGATTTTAATTGAATCTTCTACTTAAACCAGTGTAGGGGCAACATAGTCCTCCCCTCCCTGTTTTATCCAGGGAGAACTAACTTGAGGATACAGATATTTTCAGCTTCATCCTGCTTGATTTTTTATTCAGGAACACACTTTTCACTGCTTGCTTTCAAGTGAGCATAGTGTAATGAGAGAAAGTCATAAACAACATCCTAAAAATGTAGTCGATTTTAGTAGCGATACAACAATTAATAAAGGATTTCATTGTAGCCAGCACTTTCATGTCATGTAAATGGAAAAAGGAATCTAGAAAAAGGGTTTTTATTGTCTAAAACTATAAAAATTACTTTTCCAATCAACATAATCCAGTTTGTGTTGGATACATACTAAGTGCAAAACTACAATTTACCCCAGGCCTGTATTACAACTTCTACTAGAATGTACTCGCTGTGAAAGTTATGGATCTCTGTTTTCCTTTATGAAAGCAGAGACGTGCAGCCGCGTTTTCTGAGCTGGTTCGGTCCTTAATCATATCTGAGGCATATACTGTATCTTTCACCAGGGGAGGGGAATAAAATAAGCCCTCAAGTCCTTGGACGTTTAATCAACGAATCCCAGGAGGGGGAAGGGGGGGGGGGGGGAGGATTGGCAGTACTGCTCCAGCGGCTGTCGGCTACTATACAGCTCCCCTGGGCTGGGGCTTGTCAGAAGAGCAGTTTGGAAGGGCGGGAATTAGCAATTCAATATTTGGTCCCCTGCCCCGGCGACTTTAAGAGGTCCCTGTTCTCAGTGAACCTGGGGTCAAACCTATTCTGCTCCAGGTCTATTCAGGAGACAAACCGTACATGGAATTGGAATTGGGTGCAACCTCCTGAGACCTCGGCTGAAATGGCCTTGCCCTCTGAGCCGTGACGCACAGTCCAGTCAAAGCTCAAGTCACCTGCACTGTTAGCTCCTGTGCTAATCTTACAAAATGTTATTTGTAATGCTGTGTCTGAGTTTGGATACTTCCCTTAGTACACTGTATGTCCTGCACTTTGAAGACGTGTGCATTGTGTCGTACACAGCTACTATACCCTCAGCAGAAATGATGATGATAGCCACTGTTAGCTGCGCTAGTTAGCAACGATCGTTAACGGTTTCAAATCATTACAGACTACTCAATTAACCCTAAAAATAAAATGTGGCTTATTTTAGACACCAGTATTGTTGAAAGTTACTTAAAAAGTAAATGACCCACATGTTTAACTTATTATTTGTATAGTCCTGTGTTTACCGGGGCAAACGCAGTTGCACATTGTTGTGTAATTACGTAGCCAAGATTTCAGGTGTTGAGTGTGGGAAGTGTCCAGCGATCCATACGCAACTTTTTGAGTGCATCGCCACTTTCCACTTTGCACTGGGACGGACTTATGCACCAAAAACAGCAAATGTGAGTTCAGAAGTACGTCATGTTAGACACAGCATTAGCAACATACCATCCGACCTAACACAAACAGCCTACTGTTTTGTACATATGTACTCACAACCCAGTCTCACGGCATTTCGTGTTCACCAACACGATTTTTAATCTATTGATTCGTGTTCACAATCACGATTTGCCCCTTTTTTTCGTGTTGCACACCACGATTTAAAAGCAATGTATTTCTACTGGTAACGTGTTTCGTGCCTGCAGGCTGCAGCACGTCTTTTTCTCCGGTCGGGTCGTGGAAGACCGGAAGCTGTGTGGTTCATAAAAACATGTTCTTACTCAATATCAAGCCACAATTATTGCTTTTATTTTAAATCGTATAATTTCGGACTTTTGTTGCCGTCTGTGAGAAAATAAATGGGGCTCAGAGCCTCAGGATACTGAAATCTGTATTTTTAAATATTTTTTTCCTTCCAATTTGTTATTCTTTTCAAAATAACACACTGTTATTTACTCACCAATAACACACAATTATCCTTGCTTTTATTTATTGGTTTAATTCCATAATCTCGGGCTTTTTTGGTGTCCGTCAGGAACTGAATTTTAAAATAAAAATAACCGGAAACAGACGTAGGCCTATAAGGGACATTTCGAGCATCATTGCGATTGTCAACATTTCTGAGTTTAGGATGGCCGAAGACACTACACTACCCATAATCCTCAGTTATCGTTTAGGACTACAGTTCCCGTAAGGTTACGCAGAGCGTCAAACAGCTGTGTGAAATGGAACGAAACCACGCCAGACTATCCAAAACTGGAATCGAACACCCTCCCAGAACTACACATGCTGGCTATTGTGTTTCGCAAAATGTTCTATGGGACGTCTCTACTGAACGTTTTCGTTTTTCCCACAATTAGAAGTTGCCATTATTAAACACATTGGTGTTATCAAATGTAAAACATATAATTAATAAATGGGTGAAAATCGCTTGTGTCCATAATGCGCAGCATCAATATATAGCATTAATATATACCCACATGACAGCTCATTGCTACTTTGTAATTCTACTTGTAATACAATTCAGAGGTTAACCTGGTATTTTTACTCCACTGCATTTATTTTAGTTACTTTTCAGATTCTGATTAATTATGTGAAATATAAACAACCCTTAAATCAGACTTTAGTTACACCTGAGTAAAATTCAGGTAAGGTGATTGTCAAGTGCCAACAATCAGGAGAGATATTTGATAGTTGGTGCTTGAGAAGACTAAACATGTATCTGCAATTGACATGAATGGAAACAAGTAATAAAGTATATTCATTACTTGTTATTCTCTACTAATAGTTAATTAAAGACTGTATATTATGGCTATTTTGCACATCCCTTTCAAGATTTTCAAAGGTTTATTGACATATGATATACACAACTACGGTGTAGTTATGCAATGCATGAAAAACTTGGGTCACAGGTTCCTCAACAGCGCATTCCAAGACATCTATCAATATGTGTGTACCTCCACCATTAAACTGTCATATTCTGCACATTTCTTATTCTATCTACATACATAAGAGTATAATTAATGTGTATAATATCAGTTAAAATAAGTGCTTCAACATAGTTAACATTGCAGGAAAGCAATATATTAGACGTTAATTACTTTGTCAGGCTTAATATTTAATGTTTAAATAAAGGTTAATCCGTTTTTCTGTTTTGCACCTCCTCCTATTAATATCTGTGTACATCCTGCACTAAACTGTTTTATTGTAGAGATCACTTATAGTATCTTCTTGATTTTTTATATTCTATATTTCTATATTTATACTTTCCCCCTATGAAAGTATGTACTCTTAATATTTTTTTAATCAAATATAACACATAAAAACAATAATTCAATAACGTGCTTTAACCACTAGGAGGTGCACACAAGGTACACACAGCCATAATAACTTTGTATTATTAGTGTGTATGTACAACATCTGAAGATGTATAGTTTTATGCATGCTTTCACATCATTTTACAGCATATTGCTATACTATTTCAGACTCAGTATTTACATTCAAAGAAAATCAGTAATATCTTTAAAAACTACAGTCCTTTTCTATCAGCTGTGCACCGTTAAGGTGTAAATATAACCTATCTATGATATACAAGGAAGCTCTCTCCCATGCCAAGACACACTACTACTCCCGTCTCATTGGTGCTCAGCAAAGCAACCCCAGAAGACTGTTCTCCACCATCAACCGCCTACTACGGCCCCCTGACGCCCCCAAGCCCTCAGGGGCTCCTGATCTGTGCTCCAAATTCCTCGACTTCTTCCAGGCGAAAGTCGAGGACATCCATCGGCAGCTCCTGGTGACTGGCCCTTCCCCCCTACCTGCACCTCAGGCACCTGGTAACGCACCTCAAGCGCCGCGCCTCTCCCACCCCAACCTCTCCTCCTTCTCCCCTGTGGATGCTCTCCAAGTGGCCAAACTGGTCAGCTCGGCCAAGACCTCCACCTTCTCCCTGGACCCCATGCCCACAGCCCTGGTCAAGGACTGCCTACCCACCCTCTGTCCCTACATGGTGGTCATCATCAACGCTTCTCTGGCTTCTGGTATAGTCCCCACCAGCTTCAAAAGGGCCTCAGTCACCCCCATACTCAAAAAACCTGGCAAGGACCCCGACGACCTCCAGAACCACCGGCCGATCTCCAACCTTCCCTTCGTCAGCAAAACTCTGGAAAGAGTGGTCGCCGTACAACTCCATCTGTACATGTCCAACCATGAGCTCTATGAGCCCTTCCAATCCGGCTTCAGACAGCAACACAGCACTGAGACCGCCCTCATCAAGATCACCAACGACCTCCTCATTGCTGCTGACTCTGGCCGCCTCAGCATCCTCATCCTCCTGGACCTCTCTGCAGCGTTTGACACCATCTCTCACAACATCCTCCTCACCCACCTCTCAGACCTCCTGGGTGTCACTGGCACAGCGCTGTCCTGGTTGACATCCTACCTCCACAACAGGAAACAGTTTGTCTCCATCAGTGGCTCAAACTCACCCCCGGCCCCAGTCCACCACGGTGTACCCCAGGGCTCCGTACTTGGCCCCCTCCTGTTCACCATTTACATGCTCCCCCTCGGCCAGATCATCCGACATCATGGACTCAACTTCCACTGCTATGCTGATGATACCCAACTTTATCTCAGCACCACTCCATCCTCCCAGCTCCCCCCTCAGTCTCTCATCAACTGCCTGCATGACATCAAGACATGGATGTCTTCAAACTATCTAAAGCTGAACAGCGGTAAAACAGAGCTCATGGTTGTGGCACCCAAGGCACTGCTCCAGAAGGTTGGTGACTTTGTCCTTGAGGTCGACGGCTGCTCCATCTCCCCATCTCCTGAAGCCCGCAACCTGGGTGTGATCCTCGACTCCACCCTTTCCTACCATTCCCACGTCAAGTCTGTGACCAAATCGGCTTTCTACCACCTGCGGAACATTGCCAGACTCCGACCGTCACTCTCGGAGTCGGTTGCCGAGACCCTGGTGCATGCATTTGTCACCACCCGCTTGGACTACTGCAATGGTGTCCTGTTCGGGGTTCCCAACAAAACCCTGGACAGGCTCCAGTATGTCCAAAACTGTGCAGCTCGGGTCCTCACACACACAAAGCCGTGGCAGCACATCACTCCCACCCTCATCCACCTCCACTGGTTGCCGGTCAAGTTCCGCATAAACTATAAAGTCCTCCTCCTGACCTACAAGTCCCTCCATGCCCCTTGCCCCCCAGTACCTATCGGACATCCTCCACCCACATGCCCCCCCCCCCCCCGGAACCTGCGGTCTTCAGACTCTGGCCTGCTCACCACCCCCGCACCAAACTGAGAACCTTCGGGGACAGAGCCTTCAGTGTGGCAGCCCCCACCCTCTGGAACGCTCTCCCTGCGGAGATTCGCAACATCCCCACACTGGACGCCTTCAAAAGGGCCCTCAAGTCCCATCTTTTCATCAAGGCTTTCGGCCCTTAAATCGATCTGTTGTTTTGTCTGTCTGACCTTTGTTTTATTTTGTTTTGTGTGTGCTCGCCCTATTCCTGTAAAGCGACCTTGGGTCCCTTGAAAGGCGCTATGGAAATATCAGTTATTATTATTATTATTAATTAGATCAAATGTAAAAGTCAGCCGAATTAGCCGAGTTGATACTGCAAGGAGACGTATTGTGTGAAGAGAAATTGAAGATGTTGTTTAATTGTTGATATATTTATGATCCACGTCAAGTATTCAGTTTCGGCGCCATTTCTTCCAGTTTTTTCCAAAGGTCTTCTCATCAGGGCTCTCTAAATAAAGAACTACGGCAGATCTGTAATATGTAATGCAGCCGAACCGTGTATTACAATGCCGTTATGTGATGACTTTCAAAGAGAAAAGCAAGAGCACTCGGAATTAAGTATTATTTTATACTTTTAAAATGTTTTCCGGATTTCATATAATATAAACACCAAATCCCAGCATGCTATTGTGGCTAACACAATCCAATCAGCGAGCTTAAAACCATAGCTGAGGATATTGGGTAATCGCTCGAAATGCCTACGTCTGTTTCCGGTTATATTTATTTTGAAATTCAGTTGCTGACGGACGCCGAAAAAGCCCGAGATTATGGAATTAAACCAATAAATAAAAGCAAGGATAATTGAGTGTTATTGGTGAGTAAATAACAGTGTGTTATTTTGAAAAGAATAACAAATTAGAAGGAAAAAAATATTTAAGAAATACAGATTTCAGTATCCTGAGGCTCTGAGCCCCATTTATTTTCCTCACAGACGGCAACAAAAGTCCGAAATTATACGATTTAAAATAAAAGCAATAACTGTGGCTTGATATTGAGTAAGAACATGTTTTTATGAACCACACAGCTTCCGGTCTTCCACGACACGACCGGAGAAAAAGACGTGCTGCAGCCTGCAGGCACGAAACACGTTACCAGTAGAAATACATTGCTTTTAAAATCGTGCTGTGCAACACGAAAAAAAGGGGCAAATCGTGTTGGTGAACACGAATCAATAGATTAAAAATCGTGTTGGTGAACACGAAATGCCATGAGACTGGGTTGGTACTCAGCACATACACATTCACAAATATCAAACAGTTGCATTTAAGACCAAATGTATTTGTATTTTCAGTTTGAAATCTCTTGAAAACCTTCTGATCACTGGTCAAATACGATGGTAGTCAATATGGAAATTCAAACATAAAGTAAAACGGATTAGAGACACAAGCAGGGTGTCAGTGCGCACCTGTTCGGTGTCAAACTTTCAGGAGATCCATTTTTTTGCGATTAGTTTTTTAATCTGTAAAAAATAGGATTTCCTCTGTGTTGCAAAAGGATTTGAGTGCTGGAGCTTTGGCTTTTGTTGTAATCCACGGTACATTTAGAACACTTTTTATGCCCAGTATTTAAAAAGCTTTTTCTTTAGCTTAAACTTTAGAGATTTCTAAACTGAACGTTTCTGCTTTCACTTGGATTTAATTTTGCTAAAGTTTTACACTCAACCACTTTTCCCAAAATAAATCATTTCTGGGTAGCCTGCAGTTCTACTGTTCTGGTCCAGACAGAAGGATTTTCCATTTATTTAGTTTGCTTTGAACTTCTTTGCCCTCACAGGGGCAATCTGACAGAAAGCTATCTGATAAAGAAAAGATTGCTACCACTTTGGAGAGCTTTGCTGGCTTGTAGTGAGATTGGTTGGTTCAGTGGAACTAGGATGAAATGTTTATGGTGTGGATGTCACGCTGGCCCTTTCATGGTTACTATATGGAAGATACTTTTGTACTTAAAGTTCGGAAATGGCCCGGGGCATGTAACCTTGGGCTGGCAATTTTTTAAATACAAACAGAGAGTGAAAGGGTATATTCATTGTGACAAACTGATCCCTCTCTATCCTGGATAGCTCTGCAGTCAGAACACATTACCTGAGACCGTTCCCCTTCCTGTAATAGTGCAACTGTAAGTGCCTGGCAAAGTGAATCTTGTTTTAGCTTCCTCTGTGTACCTTTTCTTTACTGAAATGACAAAAAGACAGAGTGAAGAAATCTGAATCAGTATCTAGATCTGTGTCCTGCATTTGATTATTTTTGCATTCACCTTTAAATTAAGTTTGATTGTATACCTAAATGCACCATGTAATTATCCTGCGACTTGTTGCACTTTGTTGACCTTCATTCCCCATCAGATGTTGTTTGGTTTGATCCAAGGCCAACTTGTGTCCATATTATGCGGGGTCTCAGAGTTTAAAGGCAGTTCCGGTTAATTATTTTATTTTATTTTATTTATTTATAGAAGGACCATGCATACAAAAACATTAATCTCAGCAAAGAGAAGAGATGCAATATGCCAGATTATAGCTAATAGCTAATTGCCATCTGTGGTTCACTTGTGATTTGTAGCATTGGTTCATGCTCCATACAAATGCCCTCCTTTTCACCTGAATTCCTCACAAGGAGCCCACCTGGATTTCCTTAAATTTGCAGTAAGAATAACTGATAGAGTCTTCTGAATCTTGGAACCTAAAAAACTGCAGCGACCGGTTGACACCCACATTCTCATTATTTCTAAAGGACGCATATCCTCCCCTGAGCTGAAACATGAATATGTCAAGTGGTTGCCTACAGTATGACACAGTTGCCTTACATAGGGGCACACAACTCTTTACACATCAGGCTACAGCGGTGCAGGGATGCACTCCCACAGACATGCATTTAAAAACAATTAAAACACATAAAGAGCTAAAATCCCCTTACAGGGAAGATGTAAACTTAGACCCTCTCTCCAGGAGTGGCTTTCCCCACAGCTGGCTGCTTTTCATAATTGCATTTTCATTCTTTGATGTTCTAATTTCTGTCGGTGTCTTTCAACATGACCTATAGCTACTCCTACTGTAAATTTCACTGCCTTCTTTCAGCTTGACTTTATCTCGTACCTTAACTAAATTACTAGGACAAGTTCCTTTTGGAAATTAAGATTAGCACTTTTAAGAGAAATTCTAAAGAATGATTTAGTATATTTCAAAGTTTACATCAGCATTAAAGGACAATATAAGACATCAGACAGGTCACCTTTTTGGAAACACCTTTTGAGTGGCTACAAATGGTTTCGGTAGATACATGGCACGCTCTTAGGTCTTCTAGAGCAGTGGTTCTCAACTGGTGGGTCGCGACCCAAAACACAAACATAAGTTTCTGTGAATATTCGTACAAGTAGCATCCAGTGGTGTGACTTTAATATTCCAGTACTATTTAGACTTTTATATTACCACTTTTTGTCATTGCCAAAAAGCTCTACATACTTTACATTGTGGCTTTAAAGATGATTGTTGGCCAAATTGCAATTATTATTGGGGCCTTATATATATATATATATATATATATATTAGGGCTGTCAAGTTAAAAAATTAACGCCACTAATTATTTTAACGCGATTAACGCATGTGTATTTTTTTTCCTCGGCCGCCCCGTAGTTTCAGAGCGCATCGAGTTTAAAATACCATCTGCTGACAGCCCCGCTCCTGCCGCCCGCAGCGGCATATGCCTTGAGTTGCACATAGCTCCAACGATCCAACACACACACACACACACACACACACACACACACACACACACACACACACACACACACACACACACACACACACACACACACACACACACACACACACACACACACACACACACACACACACACACACACACACACCCCCCCCCCCCCCCATTTGTATTGTATGAGAGAGGTTCCAGGTTGAATTGAGGCGAATATTTGTAATGTTCAGAGGTTGTTGTGTTTAATATTCATGAGAATATTTGTCATTGTTCAAATGATAATAAACATTAGCATAAAGCATATTTGTCCACTCATATGTTGATAAGAGTATTAAAAACTTGAAAAATATTCCTCTAAGGTACATTTAACTATGGACAATCATGCGATTAATCGCGATTAAATATTTTAATCGACTGACAGCCCTAATATATATATAACATTACATGGTAGACACTTTTATCCAAAGCGACTTACATACTCAATGCTGTGGGCAATCCCCACAGGAGCAATTTGGGGTGAAGTGTCTCAGGGACACAACGACATGCTGACTACAGTGGGGTTTGAACCTGTGAACCCCTGAACCCAACACCAACGCACTAGCCCACTGCGCCACAGCCTCCCTATATAGTTATTTTTAGCAAGTTTAGGACCCAGTTGCACAGCCAGGAAACATGCATAGATCCAACAACATCGGGTGTCTTGTTTACCCTTTTAAAGCCTGGGTAATCGTTACACGCCACTATTAGCAACTTTAACGCCAACGTTTCCTGTCCTTAAGGTTGTCTGCTTTGGTTTCCGTCTCAAATGGAGCAAATACTCTGCATTTAACAGATACCCCCTGCTTCGATGTGTCCACTCATAGGCACAGCTGCACGTGGATATTGCTGTCATGAGTGGGTAATTAATCATCTGGCTAAAACTGATTTATGACCTGGAATATGATATATCTGAGCATATGCAGGATGACATATTGATTTCGTTTGGGCTTAAAGCTAGCCATAAGACATTGTCAGCTCTGTGTTATGAGTTATTGACAAATACCATGCAGACTCAAGGGTGCAGCGAAGTGATCTTGAGCTTTGCTGCCTGTTTTGCCCTTTTTCATTGTGTAGATGGTGCTTAAGGGTTTTACTCAACACCGAAGCAGTTTCACTCCACCTGCAGCTGTATTCCATCAGCGTTTAACAGCCTTAGGTTAAGAGGATGATCAGAGTTTAAGTGTACATTTTTTTGGTGGTACTCACATTTTGTAAACTAGAGCAGGAAAACCTTATTCATTTATCATGGACCTACAAACTGATGCAATGTGTGGAAGCAGTTTTGATTCAATTGAATATGAAACTTTTGTCTGTTCTACATTGTCAAGTGGAGAGAAATCATCACAGGTTTTCGAAGGGGAACAAAATAGACTTATGTTTAATTACTTAAGACTTAACTTGTTAACTAAGTAAGAAAAAAAACATCAATCACATTAAAATGCACGCAGGGGTCTTTATGTTAACTGTCATTTGACTCTGTTGTCAACATTAAAATGACATATAGGTGTGCTTGGATATTAGGGTGGTCCTTACAATTTAAAGTCGGGAAGTCTAAGCTCCAACCCCCAGAATTCATTCTATTGGTCAAGAAAACTCTCCTGGGGAATTTCCTCAATCTGACAACATTTACCCCTCCCTCATCAACCTTGATGTTTAGCCTCAGTTGCAGCAGCTGAATGAATTCTGGGGGTTGGAGCTTAGACTTTCCGACTTTCAATTTGAAGGACCACCCTACTGAGGCTAAACTTCAAGGTTGATGAGGGAGGGGTAAATGTTGTTGGAATTTGAATACAATTCACCAGGAGAGTTTTCTTGACTATCATAACGCATTTCGGTGGTTGGAGCTTAAAATAAATGAATTAAAAAATGTACATGGCACTAAGGACCATATTGGATATGATGATAACGCATAAGAGAGTGATTATTGCTGCGATGAATCAAGCCTGCCCTTGGTTATGTTTCATGTCAGTTTTCTTGTTTTGTCTTCGCAGAACAACACATCATGGAGGCCTCAGTCGTGTCAGGAGTGTACCTGCTACAGCGACGTGGCCATCTGCAGGCCCACCTACTGTCCAAACCCAGAGTGTGATATCCAGAGGGTAAGACTTTTATAGTAGAAGAAGCAGGATATCATTTTTTAACAGTAAGGGTGGTTTATTCGAGCCTACATTCTTCAACAGAAAAATAAGAGGTAAACCTGCTTTTGTCTTATCAGCTCAAATGATGTAAAAGACATTTAGTAATAGTATGATTGCTATAAAGTACAAATTGAGTTTTATATGTGATTTAAGCAGTCTGCTTAGACAGGTTTAGCTAAACGTCAGATAGGCTAATGTCTCCTTAGCTACAATAACATCTATCACATCATTAACGTTCATAAGGTATACCCTTCAACCTCTATGTTGAAATGCAATAATATTATTTTTATTTTTATTAATGTAGCAATACAAAACTGTTATTGCTAGTGTAAACTTAAGTGTTAGCTTAACTGTTATTTTTAGCAGCTAACAAAGTTTAGATTTAAGTTAAGAAAGGAAGGATGGTCACTTTCACAAAACATTAAAAAAACGCTAACAAAGTTAGCACAATAGGCTAAAAAAAAGCTAGCAAAAGTCAGCACAGGACACAGTGGGTTTCCTGCTAAAACATCAAATCCTATAGCACTGTCTGTGCTTCAGCGTAACGGCCCCTACACACGGCGGCGTGCGTTGCCGCTTGGCGGTGGGCGTGTCTTGAGCTTGGGGAGTCAACGCGAGCAACCCGACCAACAACCAATCACATGAATGTCCCGCCCCGGACATACAAAGCAAAGCATTCATGCTACATCCATGCTGGCTGAATATACTATCTATGCTTGCTAGCTGTTCATTCAAACGAAGTACACTGGATATAAACTCCCCAAACAAGCGAAAACCTACCAGTTTCACCCACTGTCTCTGCCACCTCCCCCCATGCCTGGCTCCTCCGGTTTGTATCTCTGTATGTAAAGAGTGACTGGTCATATAGTACCGGGTGATTCCCTACCGCCACGATAATTTTCTCCTCCATTTTTTGACATATGGGAAATAACTGCGGTCTGGCTCTCCCAACATACACGCGGTTTGATTGGCTAGTGCTTGTACTGTCAGATTTGCATATGCGGGATTTGATTGGCTGACCTTTCCGTTGAGGCGGCAAAAGTAGAACATTGCTCTACTTTTGCAGCGAGCACCTCGAGAGAAGCTACGCTTTGCTCCCACAATGCAGTTTGGCGAATCGTGACGTCACCCCATTCAAAGTGAATGGGCAGAAGCGTTGAAGCGGCAACGCACGCCGCCGTGTGTAGGGGCCGTCAGTCTCTTATTTTTAAGCTATCGATTCGTTCTTTGTTGTTGGTTTTACCACGTGCAAAAGTAGTACAAAGGTTGATTTGATTGAATATTTTTGGAATTAGACAAAAAAGAGTGAAAGCATATGGAAACAAGTTAACATACGCCTACCCACTGTGTATTTTGTGCGGTTAGAAATGCTGAACCACTCCCATTGTTAGAAGTTGGGAAAGATATTCCTAGAAAATGTAAAATAACCTAAATAAACCACAGGACAGCACCGGAATAAAACACTAAATAAAAAAACGATATGGCCTTGAATATTGGGATTCCCTTCTTTTTAATCTTCCTTTCTCCTGCAGTGAAGATCTCTTTAAGGGCCTGGCAATCACTCGTCTTTGTGAGCTGCCCTTACAACAAGAATCAATGAAATGACTATTGTGCAGTGAAGTCTGCAAATGTAATTTGCTACGATGACAACTGTTTGGAAACTGTTCCTGCCTAGCTTTTTCACTGGCTCATTTGAATTTACAGGGACATATTTTCAAAGCTCTTTCTTCAATTTGACTATCCGGCTGTTCCTCCCTGTGCTTCTTGAATGTGATTTAAACGTCAAAGCATGCGGTGACACCATCAAATCCAATCCCAAACCTGAGCTAAGGCAACAATCAATGTCTAATGTATTCCACTCTGCTGGCTAGCAATCCAATGTTAATTACAAAATGGTCCAGCTGTGTGATCCATCTATTTAAAAAGCTCTTAAAATGTGACTCTCTCTCACCTACACCGGATAAAAAAGTATTACGGTTTTTATCATCTGTCTGTGTATCTACAAACCTACATTGCTTTGTTTGTTTGCTCTCACCTCACACACACACACACACACACACACACACACACACACACACACACACACACACACACACACACACACACACACACACACACACACACACACACACACGCACGCACGCACGCACGCGCGCGCGCGCACACACACACACACACACACACACACACACACACACACACACACACACACACACACACACACACACACACACACACACACACACACACACACACATCTTAATATGTTCTACAACACTTTCAATAGTATTGTTTTTATATAAACCAGAAATGGCACCAGCAGCAATACAATTAATGTAGGCACATTCAGAAAATTGAATTAAAAAATAAACATGGAAAATGTAACTTTAGTCCTGATTCTGTAACCATCCATCCCCCTTTACTTGCATTAGTACAATCTGAAATTGGGTCAAATGCATGTGCTACGATCATATTTTGGTAATTGAATTAGAGGAAGCAGACAGAAAAAAGCAAGAGGGACTTAAACGAATAGTGGAGGAAATTCCAAATGAGCACAAGAGCTTCACAATTATTCCTGTTTCATTTATCGGCACAAAGTGGCTTTTATGATGGATACTTTTGCCGATGGTGTTAAAATACAGCGTCTTGTTTTTCTTCAAATTGTTTCTGAATGTAGGTGATCTAGGGAGCTGAAAGAATAATGTAAACCCTCTGTCTGTCAAAACTGTTACAGGCTGCACTTTATTATTTTTCCTACTTTTATATATTTGGTTGCCATGTCATTTGTCTCACGCTGCAGATTTGCTGTCCCTTCTGTGTTCATTCAGTTTTTTAGACTGACACATTACATTCTCAAGCTCCTTTGGGGGTTATCACCTTATACAAATGGTTTCCTCCCCTCCTTCTTTTCCTATTCCACATCATTTCTATTCACAAATAAACGGCACCTAAACTATTTACCCGCTCTGCGCCTGGCCCCCCGCTGATTTCCCGCTTGCTCGTTTCCACATTTGGATTGTATTCGGGGCGGTAAGGCAGCGCGGATAAAGAAATGTCTGTTGAATCAGTATTGTAATATGTATTGTAACGCCTCCACACGCTCACAATGTATTCTACACGCTGTGTACGCCCGATCCAATCTTCACATTTTTATTATTCTCTGTTCTGTTGTGCTATTTGTGTCACATGTCGGTTAGTTTCTATGGAAATGGAGAGACTGTAATTGCGTTTTCTATTCAGGCCGTTCCTTTTCCTTTTTGAATTTGTGTGTATTTGTCATTTTTGCCGTCTTTATGTTTTTTATTGTGTATGTCTTTTCTAAAGGGCGAGCGTTTGAGGATCCCTGCCAACCAGTGCTGTCCGGAGTGCATCTCCTCGTCCCAGGGCTCCTGCCAGTACGAAGGAGTCATTTATGCAGTAAGTGAAAGTTACACAGGGCAGAAAAAAGACTCTTCTCTATAAAAATGTCAAAAGCTGATGCATGTTTTCATGCAAGGCTTGAATATTTGGGGTTTCTATTCTGTCATTAGCCAATTTCTGATGTTTGAGTGTATCAGAGTATTTAAAAGTATGAGTTTGAGAACATAAAAACTGGCTCCAAATCATTACCCTGAACTGCAGTTGTGAATTTAGCATATTTTGATGGATTTCAATATTTATGTAGTCAAAAGCATATTGGCTGTATGCCAAAACCATAAAAAGACCCATAAAGCATAACAAATATGTTGCTTGTTGTTACCACCAACATCTGTTCTCTTCTTTCCAGTGTGGGAAAAGCATTTCAATCAATTCTCCATTAAAATTCATACTTATGATTTATTTAATGCAGGCGGAAGAATGTGTTAGAAAATGAGTAAAGTCAGATCCTCACCTCTGATATCTAATTTAGAGTGAAACACATTGAAGTACTAATTAACTCCCCTGGAATGTTTGTGTAAGTATATATTCCATCAATTCACATCTGTCATTCACAGAATAGACCTCATGGTTTTATACAAACACACACTGACCAGAGGCACTAGTAGTATACACATGATTGAAATAATGAACAGATATGTAGCAGCAAAAGTCAAAACACATCGTTACAGGGCATTCTTACACACATTAGTGAAGGAAGTGTCCTCTCACAGTGTTTCTCCTTATCTACATTCACCCTTTTACTCCACGCTCCTTCTCTCTTCCCATAGACTCAGTGACTCAGTTCTCTTGTCTGTCACTCAGGCTTAGGCTAACAAAGTCGTCTTGTCCACAAAGAGAAAAACAGCTTTCCTCATCCCACTGTCTCTGCTTCCTTTCGCTCTTGTTCCCCCTTCAAGTTATATTTCTGTGTGACACTGTGTATCTCTGTGTGTTGCCCACAGCATGACAGCCAGTGGAGTCCCTCGCCCTGTACGGCGTGTGTCTGCTCCAGAGGTAGTGTGTCCTGCACCCCTCACCCCTGCTCACCTCTCAGCTGTCCCTCGGACCAGAGCCCGTTCACCCCAGCTGGAGAATGCTGCCCCAAGTGTGGCCGCAATGGAGGTCAGGCTCATTTGCACATAAAGATTTACAGCCACTGTTTGTTGTGGTCTGCACATGAATATCATCCGTATTCCATATTGTGTAAAAAGATAATAGACAGAGCCCAAATGTAAATCTGTGCCTGACTCCTTGAAAACGACTGACAGTGCCCCTACCCCCCCGATACTCTGTGATACTTTGTGATACTTTGTATTAGGGCCCATGGCAATAATTAAATAGGTTTGTCTTATAAAACAGCCATGGTGGAATTTAGAGTTCTGGGATCCCCGAGGACACCAATACATAGGTATTTTTATTAAGTATGAATTAAAACAGCAAAAGAAAACAATGAAATTAAGTATTTAGAAAGTCATGAACATTTTGAATGATAAAGCCCTTTTACGATTTGGCAAAGAGTACACTAGTTATTAGGATAAGGGTTAAAGGACATCATCTGTTTGATTAACTATACATCCATTTGTTTGTACTGTTTACTTTACTGTGTATACTTGTTATTGTTACTCCCAAGCAAGATAGTCATACAAATGTAAAAATGTACTCCAGATAGTCAATCAAGGTTACAGTGTTGACTTTTACGGCAGTTAAGAGAAGGTTTTAAAAACTGTGTGGTGCGTTGAAGTGCTTGTTGGAGTTTTGGATGTACTATGCAGACATTTTCAAACAACAAAATACATCCTCTTCGCAACAGCCATGTTTGCTTATTTGTTGTCTTCAAACAGCATTTGTCTGTCTGACAGCTTAAAGGCAGCTCATTTTCAGGTTCATATTTGTATTTCGTGCCTCTACTGTTGCGAGTGTTACACAGTGATTTCACTATGTTACGGAAGTACATAAAGGATTCCATTGGAGTTTCGATTGCACTTTTGACAGATTTGTCGTTGCTGGGAGATTTTCTCTTCTCAGCCATCCTATTTGTCAATTATTCCCTGCTTCACGACCGGATGAATAGCACCACATATTTACAGTGGCAGTTCTACTGTCACTTGCTGCTGTCGGTTGAAGAAAGCCTGGCAAATCTCATAGTATAGTACTAAGCATAAACAACTCTGCAAACCCAATAACCAAGTCAAAAAAAAGCACATAAAGATAGTGAAACACTCAATGGCTTGGCCTGTGGATTGCTCTCACACACTCTCACAGGAAACCTGAGTGTGAGTGTGAGGCAGCAGACTGTCCTACAGAGCAGCACCCACTTCCTCTTTCAATAAAGATGAGCTCTGCTCCCAGTTCACATTCAGCTACCCTTAAATGGGTTTTGCTGATGCTACTTCTTTTAGCCACTCCAGAGTGTTAGACTCAACCCGATCTCACCAGAATGCGTGATTCCACCACGACTCCTTAACACCGCATTACGTGGTGGAGTCACGAACTTTGCTACATTTACGTGTCTGCACCACGCAAACAACCCCAATGTAAAGTGAATGAGGCTGCTTTGTCGTGCTTGTAGTAACTCACGGGAGACTTCTTTTATTTTATTTGTATTCATAATAATTTGTATTTTTCGTCAGAATGTATTATGGCAACCCTGTCTCCTAAAAATTACGTTCCCACAGATCTAAACTGCATTCTCAATTACGTTTAGCAAGAAACGTATTTTCTCCCACGTTTCAAATAAGTTTATTTTCTACATATCTTTGCCATTTATTGTCTTGCTTATGATAATAGTCATTTATAAATATCATCTTAGAGCCCACATTTGAAATCAGTAGGCGAGACTGTAACTTCTCCAGCTGTTACTCTCATGAGCGAGGCAGAAAATAAGAGTTTTAACATGCCAAAAAGCTGCTGTGTCGTTTATTGCACCTCAAACATTAAAACAAATCCAGAGTTACGTGTTTCTGTACTTCCTCTAAGAAGAAAGGACAGTAACAGAAGATCTCTGTGACGCCAGATGTGGTGTTATTAATGCGATATGATATCCGAAAAAAAAATCAGTTTAGGATGGCCGAAGACACTACACTACCCATAATCCCCAGCTATCGTTTGGGACTACAGTCCCGTTGACAAACCCTGTGAGTAATCTTCAAGCTCTGGGATTGGATGTTGGAGTGGCAGTGCGCCAAGGTTACGCCGAGCGTCAAGCTCTTTGAAATGAACGAAACCACGGCAGACTATTCAAAACTGGACTCGAACGCCCCCCCAGAAATACACATACTGGCTATAGAGTGGCGAAGTCCCTCCCCTTCCGGGGGACCTCCATGGGACCTTATTTCGGAAAAATCATGTATTGAAGTCAATGGAGAGAGAAAGATTATCTTTTGATCCCGTTTGAATTGTGCAACGAATTACACATATGATGTTTGTCAATTTAAAAGATAATTTTGCAAGTCAAACAAATTTAAATGTGCCGTAAAACTGTGAAGTAACACATTTGTTTGTGTGAAGCGCTCAATGAACTACAACTCTGGTCTTGCACACGTCACCAACACCAAGATGGCCGTCATGTTAGCACATTTCACCTCTTTCTTTCAGAATGAAGTGAAACGTATTAAAAGAGGTGAAAGTCACTACAAGTCTGGCCATGTTGAGAACTGTACATACACAAGGGGAGTTAGTCGGTTCTGTAAGAGCCAGCATGCGGGACCGGCTATACAAGGTTTCAGTGACACGAGTGTAATGTGTAACGTTAATGTATGCGACTCTAGGATTTGTAGTCTTTCTAGTTGTGTATTTTCCATAGTCTTTTATTTCAACAGTTTTAAGACAAACTGTGACTTTTTTGACATGGAAATGATTTTTTAAGATTGACAAACATCATATGTGTAATTCATGGCACAATTCAAACGGGATCGAAAGATAAGTTTTCTCTCTCCATTGACTTCAATACATAATTTTCCAGAAATAAGGTCCCATGGGGCGGAAGTAGATGGGCGTGACTTCGCCACTCTATTGTGTTTCGCAACATGTTCTCTATGGCACATCTCTACTGGGAATTGTAGTTTTAAAAGACGTTTTCGTTTTCCCCAAAATTAGAAGTTGACAGTGTTAAACTGTGTACAGCCCTGGAGGTTTAGGCGATAGGAAACACATTGGTGTGTACACATTTAAAACATGTAATTACTAAATGGATGAAAATGGCTTGTATCCATAATGGGCAGCATTAATATATACCCACATGACAGCTCATTGTTACTTTGTAATTCTACTCCACTACAATTCAGAGGTTAACCTGGTATTTTTACTCCACTACATTTATTTTAGTTACTTTGCAGATTCTGATTAATGATGTGAAATATAAACAACCCTTAAAGCAGACTCTAGTTACACCTGAGTAAAATTCAGGGAAGGTGATTGTCAAGTGCCAACAATCAGGAGAGATATTTGATAGTTGGTGCTTGAGAAGACTAAACATTTATCTGCAGATCTCTATAAGTATATTCATTACTCGTTATTCTCTACTAATAGTTAATTAAAGACTGTATATAATTGCTATTTTGCACATCCCTTTCAAGATTTCAAGATTTTCAAAGGTTTATTGACATATCATATACACAACTATACGGTGTAGTTATGCAATGAATGAACGAACAACTTGGGTCACAGGTTCCTCAACAGTGCATTACAAGAAATCTATCAATATGTGTGTACCTCCACCATTAAACTGTCAAATTCTGCACATTTCTAATTCTATCTACATACATAAGAGTATAATTTATACGTATAATATCAGTTAAAATAAGTGCTTCAACATAGTTAACATTGCAGGAAAGCAATATATTAGACGTTATGTTACGAATGGGTGAAGCAGGTAGGACTCAAAAGCAGAATAACGAAAAGCAAGCTTTATTAAAGAATAAAGCTGTGGCAAAAAAAAGGCAGAATCCAAAATATCCAAAGCAGCACAAGGAACACAGACCGTGGAGTAACATGGAGGGGAAACAATGAACCGACATGGAACACAGGGGAAGACTAGACTAAATACACAGAAGGGTAATCACAGAACAAGACACAGCTGGAAAGGGGAGGAGAAACACAAGGACAACAGGTGAACACAATCGGGTAATCAGGGAGGGAAACAGACAGAAAGCAGACAGGCAGGAAACGGGGGTGAACACTTTACACAATAAAACAGGAAACCCAAAGACAAGAAAAACACCAACACAGACAAAACTACAAACGTGACATAACCTGAGAATCGTGACAGAACCCCCCCCCTCAAGGGACGGATACCAGACGTCCCAAAAAAAGGTCCAGCAGGGTGGGTGGAGGGGGACCGGAGGGAGGACACATAACTAGGGCCAAGAAAGGGTGGGTGGAGGGGGTCTGGAGGACGGGTCTCGGGCAGACGGCCCGGGGGAAAGGCAGAGACCAAGGAGGGGGTCTCGGGCGGAAGGCCCGGGAGCAAGGCAGAGACCAAGGACGGGGTCTCGGGCGGAAGGCCCGGGGGCAAGGCAGAGACCAAGGAGGGGGTCTCGGGTGGACGGCCTGGGGGCAAGGCAAAGTTCAAAAAGGGGCGAAGGCCACAGCGGGCAAACTCAGGGGGCCGTGCATGAGGGCAAAAGCAGCGGCAGGAAGAGTCAGGGGGCCGGGCCCGAGGACGAAGACCGCGGCACTCAGGGGGCCGGGCTCGAGGGAGAAGACCGCGGCTCTCAGGGGGCCGGGCTCGAGGGCGAAGACCAGACAGCTCCGGAGGCCGGGCAGGACCCGGTGTCGGCGGAACAGGAACCGGAGCCAGTGGGACAGGCTTCGGCAGGATCCCCCACGGAACAGGACAAGGGGTTGGCAGGACCCCCGGCAGAAGAGTTGTCGGCGGGACCCCCAGAGGAACAGGATATAGGATTGGCAGGACCCCCGGCAGGAGAGCAGTCGGCGGGACCTCCAACGGCACAGGACATAGGGTTGGCAGGACCCCCGGCAGAGGAGTAGTTGGCAGGACCCCCGGCAGGAGAGCAGTCGGTGGGACCTCCAACGAGATGGGACAAGGAGCTGGGACTGGAGAAGGGACTAGAGAAGGGACTAGGAAAGTGACCTGAGGAGGGACTAGGGAAGGGACTAGAGGAGGGACTATGGCAGCTGGGACCAGGACTGGGGCCGGAACCATGGCTGCTGGGGTCAGAACTGGGGCTGTAACCATGGTTGCTGAGGCCGGAACCAGGGCCGGAACCATGGCCGCTGGGGCCAGAACTGGGGCCGGAGCCGCTGGAGTACGGGCTGGAATCCTGGCCTTGCATCTTCCAGAGACCTTTTGGAGGCTCCGTGGACCTCCAAACGCCAGACGGGTTCCTGAGAAAAGGTCTGAGGTTGGAACTGGAGCCGCTGGATCCGGAACAGAGGCCTGGACCATGGCTGTGTGGGCCAGGTAATCGAGCAAGGAAACATAGCTCTGCGGGCCGGTACTGGTGCATGGATCCATGGCTGTGGAAACCGTAACTGAAGCCGGGATCATGGCTGTTGGAGCACGGGCTGGAATCCTGGCCCTGTGTCTCCTAGAGGCTCTTTGGAGACTCCGTGGACCTCCAACAGGACCGTAGTCGGATCCGAGGAAAGGGTTAAATGCGTCGGACCAGTCCTCAGGACAACTTGTGAAAAGCTGTAACCACTCCGGCAACGAACTCCTCAACCAAGGCATTTCGGCCACCTCCATTCGTGCCCTCTCGAGAATAGCCTCTTTGTCCCTTCTAGAAGAAGTTCCTTTCCACTCGGCATGATAACATTGAAGGGAAAAGTCTAGATCGAACAGATCTAACTCAAAATCTTCCATATCCGCTGGGTCCACTTTTGGTCGGTTCATTCTGTTACGAATGGGTGAAGCAGGTAGGACTCAAAAGCAGAATAACGAAAAGCAAGCTTTATTAAAGAATAAAGCTGTGGCAAAAACAAGGCAGAATCCAAAATATCCAAAGCAGCACAAGGAACACAGACCGTGGAGTAACATGGAGGGGAAACAATGAACCGACATGGAACACAGGGGAAGACTAGACTAAATACACAGAAGGGTAATCACAGAACAAGACACAGCTGGACAGGGGAGGAGAAACACAAGGACAACAGGTGAACACAATCGGGTAATCAGGGAGGGAAACAGACAGAAAGCAGACAGGCAGGAAACGGGGGTGAACACTTTACACAATAAAACAGGAAACCCAAAGACAAGAAAAACACCAACACAGACAAAACTACAAACGTGACATAACCTGAGAATCGTGACACGTTAAGTACTTTGTCAGGCTTAATATTTATCTGTGGATAGATACCCCCAAAGCTTTTTTCTTATTTGAAAGAAGACCTTAACCTAAAGTATTCTTTAATGTGTTAATAAAGGTTAATTCGTTTGTCTGTTTTGCACCTCTTCCTATTAATATCTTTGTCCATCCAGCACTAAACTGTTTTATTGTAGAGATCACTTACAGTATCCTCTTGATTTTTTATATTCTATATTTCTATCATTGACCTTCTACTTTCCCCCTATGAAAGTATGTACTCTTAATATTTTTTTCATCAAATAACATCATTCAACAAAAATAACATTATTCAACAACAATAATTCAATAACGTGCTTTAACCACTAGGCGGTGCACACAAGGTACACACAGCATACTAATAATAACTTTGTATTATTAGTGTAGGACACTTATTTATAACATCTGAAGATGTGTAGTTTTATTCATGTTTTTACATAATTTTACAGGATGTTGCTATACTATTTCTCATGTTTTACTTCTACACATTAATATCTGATTTGTAAAACATCACAGACAGAAAGGCATATCCGTCATTTAATGGTAAGCTATTGAAATTGTGATTCCATAGATGTGTCTCCCATCACCCAAAACCCCTGACTATTCTCTCAACTCAGTATTTACATTCTTGTATTCAAAGAAAATCAGTAATATCTTTAAAAAGTCCTTTTCTATCAGCTGTGCACCATTATGGTGTAAATATAACCTATCTATGAATTGGATCAAATATAAAAGTCAGCCGAATTAGTGTTGATACTGCAAGGAGACGTATTGTGTGAAAAGAAATGTAAAATGTTGTTTAATTGCTGATATATTTATGATCCACGTCACATATTCAGCTTTGGCGGCACTTCTTCCTGTTTGTCCAGAAGTCTTCTAATCAGGGTTCTAAATAAAGAACTACGGCAGATGTGTAATATTTAATGCAGCCGAACTGTGTATTACAATGCCGTTATGTGATGACTTCCAAAGAGAAAAGCAGGAACACTAAATTAATAAAGTATTTTTTTTTATTTTTAAAAATGTTTTCGGATATCATATCGCATAAACATCATATCCCAACATGCATTGCGGCTAAAACATCCAATCAACAAGCTTCAAGCTGAGGATCTTGGGTAATCTTTTCAGTGGGTTTGTGGTGTTATGGTGTAGTCCAAACGATAGCTGGGGATTCTGGGTAGTCTGCCATCCTTTACTCCGAAAAAATATTTTTTTCTCCGAATCGAAGGGGGAAAATACAAAAGCATTGCACACAATTTAAACCAATCAATGTTGTGTAATTAACAAGGATAATCTGGTGTTTTTTAGTCGATGAGTAGTGCAGATATCATTGTAAAATCAATCGACAGTAAGAGGAATACTTACTTCCGGGTGTACAATTCTCCGTTATCCAATGGGAATGGACGCTCATATTGCCTTTAAGGGCAGCCGACACAAACGAATGCCGTGCTTCCATGAGCGTCAAATCCCGCCGCAGATGGGAATACATTGCAATCAGTTGAAAGCTATTTGCGTCCCTTTATGACGTTGAAGGAGCCTAGGAGCATCACAACTGGACGCCACGGACACTGACCAAACGTCGCTCCTGGACGCTTAGGGAGTGAGAGTGTGTTGTCTCATCACACATTATTGCAGATGATCATTAGTGATTTATCAAACTATGGTCATCAAATCAACCACTGCATACTCTAATAAATTCTAATAAATACTGTTCTAGGTTTTTTATGTTGTTTTTTTCCTCATATCTTAAAAGTTTGATGATTCTTTATTATTTGAGTTTACTAACCTCATAAATAGTTCAGTTTTTAATAGACTATTTAGGAATGCAGTCAGCCTTGTGTTGAGCTGAAAGCTGAAACTCGACTCTAATGACATCTCGGAGCTGCTATGCATTCAAACAGTTAGCAGCTAATTAGCGACGTCTTTTTTTCCCCCACACTGTAAATCAGTGCGTTTCAGGGCAAACAATGCTCCAACAGACAGCTCATTACCTGACACCCATTTGCACTGTTTACTCATTCTGTGTGGATCTTTGTGTGTGTGTGTGTGTGTGTGCGTGTGTGTGTGTGTTTCAGAGTCTTGCTCCTGGCAAGGCACTGCATACAGAGACGGTGAAGAGTGGAAGCCAAGCCTCTGCTCCAGATGTGTCTGCGGCAACGGGGAAGTCCGGTGTTCGGTAGCAGAGTGTCAACAAGTGGCCTGCAAACCGGTGAGTTTCTGGAAATATAACACCCCATTTTTTGCCCTGAAATTCCTAGACAGAATAAAAGACAATACATGTTTTCCAAGATATCATTATCCATTGAACAGGAACAGAAGCCATCTATAAAGCTCAGACATTCCACCGCATCCCCCATAGGTGGCTTTGTTGCTGAATTGCTCGAAATGGTGATTTAAAAATACAAACCACCTCTTGATGTGTTTTTATTCCAGTGCACTTGGATTTTATTCATTTTAATAAAGTTGAATATATAAACGAAGAAAATCAGCGTGTCCCCGAAACCATACTGTCCCTGCTGTGTACATCACTTTTTAGTGTACAGATTGTTTTAATTCCTCCCTACACAGGTTAAGGTATATTGTGTAAGAGTGGTGGGAATATGTATTTCTCAGCCCAGCAGACTGTTTCCAGACTATGTGCTAAGCTGGGTCAAACACATATCTCATGATGAAACGTATCTTATGTAACTCTTGGTCGGATTGCATTTACCAGGCTTCCTTACAGACATGCCAATGCTTATACTTAGTGCTATATGTGATAAACCTGTTTTTCTCTTCCTTCAGCATGAGAACCTGGTGATCCAGCCAGGCCGCTGCTGTCCTCAATGTGTGTCCAATCCCTGTCTGTCTGCTGGTAAACAGCACCAGGTAACCACCTTTGAGTCATTGCATTAGCGTGTGTTATTGTGTAGCTTTGTGCAAAAATCCTCTCTGTTACTCAGCCTTCAGAAAAGCCATTGTGTGTGTGTGTGTGTGTGTGTGTGTGTGTGTGTGTGTGTGTGTGTGTGTGTGTGTGTGTGTGTGTGTGTGTGTGTGTGTGTGTGTGTGTTAATATGTCCATAAAAAGTGTGTATTTTTCGATTTTATGTGTGTTAGTGGCAGCTGATGACAGCTCGTAAATCCGTACTGATGTGACCCGGCACATCTTAAACCCTGGTTTGTTTTCCTCTGCATTAGAATATTTTTGTGATGACAGGGTGACTTTAACATATGCGTGTGTGTGTGTGTGCATGTGATGTGTGTGTGTGTTTTAATATTGAGATGAAAGCAGTCCTGTTTTCTCCTCCCCTCTCCTCCATAGTCCTCTCATCTCCTCTCCTCTTAACTTCTCTTCTTTTCTCCTAACATCTTTTACCCTTTCCTTACTATCTTGTCTCATCTCCTCTTTCCCCTCTCCTTTCTTCTCTTCTCATCTTTTATTTCTCATCTTCTCAGTCCCCCTCTCCTTTTCCCTCATCTCCTCTTCGTCCTTCTCTCCTGCTTTTCTGTCTTTCTTTTGTTTCATCTTCTTGCTCCTCTTCCCCATTTCCCCATCTCCTCTCCTTTCTTCTCTTCCTCTCCTCATGGATCCCTTCATCTGCGTGCTCTTGCTTTCCTCTTCTGTGTTTACAGGGTACACACACACCCTCCCACCCTGCCAAGTTTCTCCTTTGATCGGGTGTCCCATCCAGTTGAATGTGTGTTTATGTCTTCATGAGAGAAGCACACACACACACACACACACACACACACACACACACACACACACACACACACACACACACACACACACACACACACACACACACACACACACACACACACACACACACACACACACACACACACACACACACACACACACACACACACACACACACACACACACACACACACACACACACACACACACACACACACACACACACACACACACACACACACACACACACACACACACACACACAATGTATACATCACTTCAGGGGACATTACATTGACTTACATGCATTTCCTGGAGACTTATCCTAACCTTAACCATAACCAACACATGCCTAACCCTAACCCTAACCCTTACCCTTACCCTTAACCTTAACCTAACCCTAACCCTAATCCTAAACCTAACCAAGTCTTCACCCTAAAATTAATGATTCCCCTCATGGGGACCTCCAATTTGTCCCCATAAGGGCGGCGAGTCCCCACACGTGACTGTGTAAACAGATTTAGGTCCCCACAAGTATAGTAATGCTAGACCACACGCACACACACGCACACACACACACACACACACACACACACACACACACACACACACACACACACACACACACACACACACACACACACACACACACACACACACACACACACACACACACACACACACACACACACACACACACACACACACACACACACACACACACACACCTTCATGTCTTCAGATGTGTGTTTTTCTTTGGGGTGTCAGGAAGTGTCAGGGACATCTCAAAAAGTTATTTTTCTAAAGAGAAGGAATTATGTCAACTTGCCTCTGGTGTCAAACCAAGGACTTAAAATACATACATACTGAATTTGTGTAAATGTGAACGTGATGTAAATTCTTGTTTTCAATGGTCTGTGTGTTTGTAGTGAAGATGAGGAGCTAATTCACAATAACAAGTGTTTGATTCAGACCTCTTTAGATCAGCATGTCAGTCTTATACAAAGATCAGTGCTATAGTTCATCACAAACACACAATACATACAACTTCATAGAGTTTAGTGATGTTCAAAGAGCCCCATACAGCCTTTTGATCTCTAGGGCTCGAATAGATGTTATATTAGTGAAACATGTTTTTCTTTCATGTGAAATAATGAATTCATTTGTATCCTCCGAGTTTCAGTCAATATGTAATCAGTCAATATGTAATCAAGTAATCAAGCCTGGTGAGGAAGGATGTTAGGATTTAATCCGACAGCTACAGAAAGTTAACCCTAAAATTGAAACAGATTATTTATTTAAGGCTTGAAACACGTTTGGGAAGTTGCTGCTGTGGGACTGCTTCACTCCGCTTTAGTGTCCTGATAACTACACTGTTCTTTGCTATCCCTGAAACACCTCCCAGGAAGCATTGATTTCATGAATTGTAGATTAAAAGATGTCTAGACAACTAAATTACTGTGTCAATGACTACATTTAAATACTAGTTTTTTAAATGCTGCTTAAACAAATGTGTATACCATTACTCACCCTGTGTTAGCTTGAAATCGTATAGAAAACTTTTACTCACATGTAAATGTGAGTATACGCATTTGCATGTCGCCCATGCAAACACACTACAACAGCCCAAAACACGTGGGACTATCAAAAACTATAAAACTATGTAAATACAAAAAACCACTTGACAACATATGTGCATCTAGAAAGAAGTAGAAATATGAGAAAAAAGTACTTATACTTAAAGGGGACCTATCAATGCACTTTGTGATGTCTTTTATACATAAATATGTGTCCCCGGTGTGTCGGGGAACTCACGCAGCGTCCGAAAATAAAACCCTCTCTCTTTCCTCCGTACCTAAATCTTTTAAAAATGGGTGTACAACGAACGGATACAGATTTCCATCCGAACTGACGTCGGCGGACCCACAGAAAGTTGCTATCAGAAACAATGCCTGACGTGTTTTGGACGTCTTTGTCATTTATTTTATTTTAGTTAGTTTACAACTCATTTTAATAAGTCAGTCAAACTGAAAAAGAACAAAAAAATGTAACTTACAAATGCAATGATTTTGAAAAAAGAAGGTAACAATTTGCATGGACATTTTTGAGTATTTGAGTAGTATGGACTTAAATAAATAAAATATAATAAATAGCTTAAATTAAACAAAATGCAACTTAATATCACTCCATCTTTACAATTAAAATTAAGGTGGACCTATCATGCTATATTTGAAACATATATTGTAGGGCCATACCTATATAAAACATGTCTGTGAAGTTTACATTTTAGCCATGCCTTATTTCGCTCTATTTGCTCTTTTCCAGCCCTGTTTTTGCAAGGGCTGATTCTGCTTTTGTGGCAGACTACAGCGCCACTTACAGGCCTGGCATATGTACTACAGCATCTCCAGCGCTTTTGAGCAGTCTCTCATTCCCCTGATAGGTGGAGAGTTGCCCATATAGGCGGAGCACCCCTTTATTGACGTCAGAAAAATTCAAATAATAATCAGCTCCGTTGCAGCCCCGTTTTTAGAGATTTGGGTATGAAGGAAAAGAGAGAGGGTTGTGTTTTCTGACACTTGGTGAGTTCCCTGACACACCGGGGACACATATTCATGTATAAAAGACGTACAAAAGTGCATTTTGCATGATAGGTGCCCTTTAAGTTGGTTCAACTTAATTTAGTTTTTAAAGGTGAAAGCAAATTATGTTTGCAGTACTGAACCAATTGAGTTAATTAGATTATAAATGGGTACTTGGATTAATTTAATAATCAATTAAGTTGGAAATACTTAAAAAGATCAACGCAAATTGTTACCTCAATTTATTTAAGTAGAGCTGGTGTATTTTTTTTGAGTGCAGGTGGAGTATAATGTGTAATTGTATTGACTTGAATATGTCCGTGCAGATGTGTGAGCAGGTTGTACGCTCACTGCCTCTCCTGTTTCGTACTGTTCAGCTCTTTATGCTGAAAAGTTTATGGACAATTATGTCGACACTTGATAGCTGGTATTTACT
This sequence comes from Pseudochaenichthys georgianus, assembly GCF_902827115.2. Classification (NCBI taxonomy): domain Eukaryota; kingdom Metazoa; phylum Chordata; class Actinopteri; order Perciformes; family Channichthyidae; genus Pseudochaenichthys; species Pseudochaenichthys georgianus. The sequence continues at coordinate 11,542,412 of NC_047511.1, read as the reverse complement.
CCAGACAGCAACGTGTGTCTGTGTTTGTCTGCCATCCACACTACATCCGATACCTGCACTCTGTGTGTGTTCGTGTGTGTGTGCATCACTTGGTCTAAGTGTCTGTATCTGTGTGTATCTTGGCAGCATGGCGAGCAGTGGCAGAAGAACGCCTGCACCACATGTGTGTGTGACCGGGGTCAGTCTAAGTGCCACACACACACCTGTCAGCCCGCTTCCTGTGCCAAGGTGAGTAGTCTCAAACACACACACAGACACAAAGACACACACACTCATTGGAATTCTGTTTTATACAGAATCCACCTCATACATTAGGCTCTGTGTTGAAACTCAAATGGATTCAGAGGCGTTTATCAATGCAAGTCCACACATATGTTGCTCTCTGCATGTAAACACACACACACACACACACACACACACACACACACACACACACACACACACACACACACACACACACACACACACACACACACACACACACACACACACACACACACACACACACACACACACACACACACACACACACACACACACACACACACACACACACACACACACACAGAGGCTGATACAAATTTCAGCTTGCGGCGCCTGTTCTGTGCTGGAACTCTTGTTAGTAAAGTCGGAGAGTGAACACAATCCAGACGCACAGACATTAAATGTACAGACAAAGTACATAATAATGCCAATACATCTGTCAAATATATATTAATATTATTACCACTATTACTTTAGCCTTGCTACTGATTTTTCTTCCTGCTTCCTCTTTCTCTTTGTCTTTCAAACCCAACCTGTGGAGGCAGATGGACGTCCACCCAAATTTAATTAGTAGGGTGTAGTAGAAGTGTAGGACATTTTGGTTTTAAAATGACAACACTTGATATTATCACAGAAGCCTTATGCAGCTTCACTGTGTTTGGTTCTAAGGGCCAAACTCAGTTTATATTCTTGAAGCAAAACAAAAATATATCTGAGCCCTCAAGCCACTAATTAATATATTATCTAGCTGAAAGATTTCCAAACTGGGAAACATTTACTTGATCTCATTAGAGCTGTACTAATGACCTCACCGCAGGCCACAAGACAAACGAACAGTAGTTTTGACAAATAAAGAATGCTAACTAGGTAACATAAGATAAGAATAAACAAGTTTAAATGATTTGTTATTGGTTGTGATCATATCCTAAAGATCTTTGGATTATTGAAAAGAGTGTTGAGAGCTGTATCCATAAATTCATTTGTGCTCAAAGTGCACCAGATTGATGCATTTAACTGCATTAAAAACACCTTCCCGGGGGTGCATGCCCCCGGACCCCCCTAGAGGATGTGAGGTCCACCCCCAAATAAAGCAGGTTAAAATAATTAGATTGCATACATTTTCTTTTAGTAAACACTGAAACGGGTCCCACAGACCCAAACAGCACACAACGGTTAAAGGTAAGCATATCATAATATAATAATAATCCTAAAAAAGGTTGGTGACCCCTGTTTTAGAGTTAACACTTTATTTTTATGGCACTATATTCAGGGGTGCATACATCCATATTTGGTGCTCTATTGATGATATGTAGCAGAAATATGGAGCATGTGATTAAAATAAACTTTAGTGTGTGTATTTTTGTTGAAGAACAATGGAGCTCAATAGCACAGAGGGAGAACATATATACACCTTAGATAAACACAGAACGTATTTGTAGATACATTTTGTGATGTTTATGAGAGTTGTACCCTTTTTTCAGATTGTTGTTACTGCAGAAGAAGTAATTATTTTGCAGGAAAGCATCATAAAAACAATAAAACAGTAGAAGTCATTAGTGACACTGTACAATAAAGAGTACGCATTATTACAAAATAAATGACCATGAGTTAAGTCTAGGATATTAATCTGAAACGTTTTTTTGTAAGAAGGGGCTAACTCATACTGTTTCTGTTCTGTAAAATACTGAAAATCACAAACTAGTCAAAAGTACCACTACATAAGAGGTAGGACTTTTATGGTCTTATAAAACCTTTGAAGGGGGAACACCTGCTTCGGGGTAGTGCTTATCAGGCTTCCTGCTGTTACTGTGAAGTACAGTAAGTGGAAACACCTTTGAGGAATGTTGCTATTTAAGGGTTTTAATTATTATTTTTTTTAAACCTAACCTAAAACTTTAAAGGTGACATGTCATGCTTTTCCGGTTATTGCCCGTCCCCTTGCGTGTTATGAAGGTTTTTATGCATGTAAACGGTCTGCAGAGTCAAAACCCTCAAAGGGAGTAAAACTCTAACACAGAAAATACCTCCCCAAAACGCCTCGTTGGAGATACGTCACTGTCCATTTGATTCTTCCGGGTACATCATGATGTCATGTCGTCCCCGGAACGAAATGGACCAATCCGTGGAGCCGTTACGTTACGTCCGCGGAGCCGTTACGTTAAGCCCCCGCTGATTGGTCCAAATTGACCAATCCACGGACTTCCTCACACTCAGTGCATGCAGCTCTGCTGATTTCTCCTCCCTGGCTGCAGGCTGATAACAGACAGTTGGGATCGCGGCAAAATTCTCTCTGCAGACCCATTCTCACAGCGTTTATCAACCTTTTTCTTACTCAATATCAAGCCACACTTATTGTTTTTACTTCAGCTGTGACTTTGTGTGTGCTCAGGGTGAGTTTGGCTGTGTTTCGCTGTGTATCGCTAAACAAGGAAATCACACCTCCACGGAGCTTAGCGCGATTCACAACGTCCCGACCAATCAGAGCACACTGTGCTCACAGGGAGGGGGGGGGAGAGCTGCAATGAGCCGTTTAGTGGAGAGAGTGAATACACATACTTTACAGAGATGCTGTATGCGAAACCAATGTGAGTTTGGAAAATTGCACAGTATAAATCTATTCTAGTAGACCTCAACAATGGAATTATGATCAGTGGAAATGGCCATGACATGTGACCTTTAAGTATAAATATTCTCAGCTCACAGCCCATTCGGTCCACTGATAAAAGCAGTAAATAGAACCCCGCAAAGACAGGACAGTCCCGCTGGACTCGAAGCCTCAAAACCACCACTCTGACACAAGCAAATACAAGTAAGAATATAGTCAATAACTACCTGCTCTTCTCTGTTAGTAAATGTGACTTTTAACACATTGCCACAAGTCTTTTGGGGGAGGAATACGATTTTTAAGAGTAACACTAACTGTTGGTGTGAGATAAAGGGCATTTTAAATTCTAGGCTTTGGTAAAGTGACATCTGAAGTGTCAGTAGCCTAAATCTACACCTCTCAGCACTTTTAAATAAAGTTGTCAGAAATGTTTGCTCCTGAACTGCTTGGTGTCTTTCCCTTTAATAATGCAACACACACTCTCTGCCTCATAGTCTTACCTCTCTCTGCTGAAACACACAAACAAAAACAGCATTTCTTTCTAGCGCCTTGGATTTTGTCTTTTCTCTTTCACAGCTCGAACTCAAACATTAACTGCTTTCTTGCAGGGTCAGACCAAAGTGAAGCGCACTGGTCAGTGCTGTGATGAATGTGCCGCCGCCAAGGGAAGCTGCCTGTACGAGGGGGCGGTGCGTTACCATGGAGACATGTGGAATGGCACGGGCTGCGAATTCTGTAACTGCAACCGGGGTCAGGTCCTCTGCCAGAGGGCCGAGTGTGCTCGTGTTCAATGTCCCCAGGTGAGCCTGACAGATAAAAGGTCTTCTTTAGAGCAAATCTGGGCTCATTATAGGAAACTGTACTCGTTTATTTTCTTGTCACAGACATTTCCTCGGGGGGCATAAATGTCCTCAAAGGGCTGGAAAATGTTTGATAAAATGTTATTAAGCAGAGCCACAGAGCTTAGAAATTGAACCTGACTACACTTTGGTCACAATATCTTTTTCCATTCGGCAATACATTACTTGTAGGATACCTTGTTGCAAGAATAGCATTGGTCTACTGTCTGCAAATACTAAAAACAGAGAAAGTAATAATTGCTGGTGTGACAATTAGCCAGAGTTGTATGATCATTTGTTAAGGTAAAACAAAAAACTGCTGCACAGAGTATTGGTTTCAGATAAGTCTTAACTGTAGAGTTGTAAAGGACAAATGTATGATTTGCGAGATCAGGCTTTCATACATGCACATCTTAAATGTACTTAGTAGGCTACCTGCTTAGACTGATGACAAATGAAAAAGTCAAAAGGTAAGATATTATTGCAATGCCTAATATTAAGAGTGGCATTCAAAAGAGTGGAGATCACATTTTTTCCAGTTACTTTTACCAACATAGCAATACTAGATATGTTTTGGCTGCAATACCATACATTCAGTGTAAATTAGCATTAAAAAAGGCATGTAAGAATAAGAATACATAGATAATAACACTTGCTGTACTTAATGGTTTATTATTTATTATGTATTAGTGTGAGACATCATCTATAGATCCAAGGTTACTTTCCTGTAGGCTCCACCTGCTTTAAACGTACTTCTCTTGACCCCAAAAATGTGCCCGCAAAATGTCAGCAGCAAGAAATCCCATTTCCTCGCCTTCAAATTAGCCCCTATAAGATAATGGAAGATGTCATAGTTACTTAATTCAGTTCTATAGAGTCTGTGTAATTTGCTGCTGTGAAATGTACCAGTTCACAAGGTCTGATATAACTATCTTAATTTGTAGTTAGGAGATTCGGTGTGATTTAAGGGTCAGGTGATCATTTAAGGTTACATGGTTGTCTGCATTCACCATGTGAGTGACCATGGGTCACTCAGGTCAGGTGGAGTAATTTCAAAGGAAGAGTGAGACTCAATATATCTGTGTGGTAGCTGGACACAGCTGTACACACAAATGTAACTTCACTTAATTACCTGACTTGAAAGGCTGTGTTGGGGAGAGGCATGGGGTGATGTATGCTACAGTATAGCTATTGAAAAGCTGTTTAAAGCTAATTTGTGATTATGGGCTTTAACTAAATGTCTACTTAGACTGATGACTAGTGAAAACGCCCAAAGGTAAGATACTATTACAAAGCCTAATTCAAGAAGTTGCAGTCCAAAAATTAACAAAAAAGTAATTCTAAACATGCTAAATTTAGTCCGTTAGCTTGTTAGCTTATCTGTAGCCCAAAGCGAGCTATCTTAGTTAGCATGTGACCTGCATCATGAATGCATTGATGATAAAATATAAAAAAAGCTTATAAGGTATTGTCTTTTTACAGTTTGATACTTTAGTTCCTTTTGTGTAATTTCAGTGTGCTGGTTTTCTAACCAGCTAAATACTTTAAAGAAAAACAAAACAAATATGCCCAGTTGTGAGATTGTATCTTTTATTTTAATCCATACTATCCCCACGTGAAATTTGCCTAAAATGAACACCACATAAATTACCTAAATGTAAAGACATGCTTCAAGACTTGGCACAGGAATGTAGGACATTTGACGTGGGAGTTTTTTGGGACAATGAAAACAGCACATTTGTTAAGATATCTAGCCAGAGTTCCCATAGTTTCTCTTATCCCACAAATGACCCACTTTAAGCTCAGCGCTGTCAACTTTACTCCTTTTTCTTTTTTTTCTGATGTCAAGCAATTATAATATTACTTCGCTAATATTCCCTGCCGCTGGCAAAAGAAATCCTAATTTATCATATATTACAGTGATAATTACAGCTGCTAAGTGTCATTAACCGTAAGTAACCTAATTGGCATTTGTCCAGCTCTGAATTATGCAAGGTCACTCAGCTAAGAAGATCAGAGCCATGTAGTTTTTCTCTCCGTGTGGAGGACGTTATGGTTTACTGACATGTTAGGGTCAATATGCAGAGAAAGGCACTGTGGCACAGTAATAAAAGGAAAGGAGGGGGGTTATGATTCCTTATGGTGCCACCGGTGCACCGTAATGGTCCCATAGGGATTTCTTAGCATTTCAAAATTCCTTCAGTGGCATATTGCCATTGTAATATGTGGAGCTTATAACCACCATTTAGATATTTTTAACGTTTAATTCTTATTAAAGGATTACAAAGTCTATGGGCTAAGCAGATTGCGTAAGGCTTTTGTAAGCCAACAAAATCAAAAATACATGTGGAACATTTTTGGTAATCAGGGCAGATTTTTACACTGCTGCAACATCATAGACATACAAGGTTTCCACTCAAGATATTGCTTGCAATGCTATGTAAGCATAAAGTACCAACATAGCTGAATCACCGCATAATCATAAAGAAACATAATTTTGTTTATTCCATCCTTATCACTAACAAATGCTTTGCAATACTATCTTATCTTTTGACTTTTTCCTACTCATCGGTCCAATTTTCATAAATACATAGGCCTGCTGCTTTTCTGTAATCCTTTATAGCACACCCAGCTGAAAACAAACCCTTTATGCTATCTTTTGGTTTAAGTATACAAGGGGTTTATTATCACCAATTCAACAAAATAAATCAGGCCTTGCCCCATTAATACTTGTGATTTCCTCCCAATCGCTTGCCAAATGTGATTGTGATACTATATATGACAACTGAAGCATTTAAATGTACAAATAATGACAATTATTTTCAATGAAGTTTTCAAACTACAATTAAATACAGTTTAATTGAATTGGACTGACTATGACTGCAGATAACTACAGTGGAAAACAAAGTCAACTGTGGTAACCAGAGGTAGAACATTACCAAGAAAACCAGTTCAGTCAAATGTTACGGAAACATTGCTTTTGTACATAACTATTTTTCTTCTGTTTTATGATGATTTCCCTTAAATATGAATTCAAAAATATATCTATCTCTCACAGGGAGCGGAGCTTATCCACCTGCCTGGGAAGTGCTGCCCGGAATGTTCCTCTGCCAAACTCTCCTGTTTGTACGAGGGGAAATCCTACAAGGTACTTTTTATATTCTTATGACTTTGTTTGCACATAAGCAAGGGAGGGAAGTTGCTAAATCAGGCAAGAAATCCAAGCTGTGTGGGTGAGACAAAGACGCCAAAGGGCTTCTGTGAACTCTCCATTCTCAGAAGTAAAAAGAAAGTAAGTGCCATAAAGGCTCACTGCAGAGGAGGCTGCTACACAAACAACCAAACACATCAATATTAAGCTGGTTATAAATATATAAATGCAAACACTGAGTGTAAGAGTTGCTGTGACATGAAGTTAATGTCCATTTCAAGAGAGAGTTGTCAGCTACAAGCCTGTTATAAGAAACCTTTATTATTCTAGCATGACCTTAATTATTTATAGGCTAGTATTGGAAACCCAGAATGCAAAGGATTTCATTTTTGACATTTCCAGCCATGGAGGATAGCTCATTAAATGCTGCAGGACATTCAGCCAAAGCCGAGGCTCAGAGCGAGTGTAGAGAGAGCTTTTCCTATAGATTTGTCTTTGTTTCCCAGAGGAATTTATCTTACCAGTTGTAAACAAGGATGGATACTGCATAGGACTGCATACTTATTTTGCACCTACACATGTGAATAATAAATTCATTTTCTCACCTTTTTGAAAGGTTAAAGCAGCCATTTTGTGACTAGATAATTCCTGGGCTGCAGTCGGATAGTTTAAAAATCAGCTCCTAAGTTCTAACCCTATCGTCTATTCCTTGACCTCTGAGTGAAACGTCACGGGGTTAAGGGATAGTGGATAGGAGAATTAAAAAGGACTTAGGAGAAGAGACTGCGGTACTTTAGAGAATCCGAATGCACTTTCACTATCCGACGTGTTTATGATGCGCCAGCGGACGTCATTTTCTGCGTCTGCTGCTGTGGGGAAACTATGGAAACCACAGTTTTCTATACAGCGGACTACAACATGGATGTTTAATAAGAACGAGGGACTGATGTAAACTCATCTAGAGACTCTGCACCGTGCTCTGATGCTGCTGCTTTGCTTTATGAACGTGGACAACAGAGAAACATATTCTTCATGACCAAAGTTGGAATTGAAATAAAAAAGGAAAGTGAAACTTCTGCTCGTCACCCTCTCCCTCCGGTCCACATTAATACAAATGATCCCAATACGACGTATGATTGTATGAACTAAAGATCTAAAAATCAATACAGATGTATTTATTATAAACGTTAGTCCTTAACATCTATCACTGTGTATATCACCATTCAAGCATCTTTTAAAAGTTGAACAAACTCCACACAGCTCAGTAAAGACTGAAATGTTGACTTTATTTGATAATTTCAGTGAAAACTAACGTTCATATTTCTCTTTTTGATTATAATACTGATGAACGTTCAAAACAAAGCACTTTGGCAACTTACCACCTATGTTTTAAAAAGCTTAATAAGCACCGTAACTCTCATGATATCATTTCTCGGTCATAATCGGTTGTTTCCGTGAACGGCCGACTGTTGAGTGACGGCAAATGCTGCGGCTGCAAGGCATTGTGGGGCAGCATTTTCGCTTCTCCTGTCAGTTAGGGAGGTCCAGTGGTTCCTAAGCTAAAGGAGGTTATAAAGGAAGTTTGAAACCTCCTTTCCTATCATTCTCATCATTCTAGAGAATTCGAACGGCACTTATCATGGCTGCCACTGAGGGACTTCCGGGTCATTTCACTCCTTTAGGAAGGTTCCTAAGCTAAATGGACTATTCGACTTCAGCCCTAGTTTAGCTTCCAGGTAATAAGAAAATCACATTGGGGAAAGTTAATGAGCAGGAATAAATAACCATTTTTACCTTTCACTTATGGTTATTTATTAGCACTACTGTGCTGGTAACAAGCTATTTAAAGCAGCCAATAAAGAGAACAATTCAGTCTTCACTTGTCTCAAGACTTGACTGTCTGAAAATGGGAACACACTTTATTTGGCTTAATGTCATTGAAGAGAATGTGTTGGAGCGCTAGCCAATGGAAGCGCGAGTGTTATAGTGATGTCACCATGTTACGGAAGTAAACAAAGGAGTCCAATGGAGGCTTTTCGGGGGGAGGACTGCGTGGGAGAGAAACTCCCTCTGAAGGCCTTTGCAGACCATTTACATGAACCACAATCTATACAACACACTTTAGGAAATGAAATGTACTTGCAAAACGTTGTTTGGAAGCATGTTGGGCCACATGTTTCTTGAGCATAAGGTATAAAAGGAAAACGTTTGATAGATGATTGCGTTGTAGATATTCTTACTACTTCCATCAACGTACACTCATGTGAAGATCCATTCTATATAGTATTTCAGTCTCCCCTACTGGTACTAAGGTAGAGATTGATGACCACAGGGAAATTGTTGCACAGGAGAAATAACAGACTGTGAATGCTGCACATTTCTTCCCACAGATTGGATCCCTGGATAAAAGGTTTGTGATTGGGCATCCTGCTAGAAAAACTAGCTCTACACCTTCTTCTTTTCAGGACCTGGCTCGATGGAGCGATAGCGGTTGCAGGGATTGTGAGTGTCGGGATGCTCAGGTGACTTGTTATCTGCACTCCTGCCCCACCTGCCCGCCAGGGACCCTGGTCATCACCCAGGAGGGCCGATGCTGCCCCGAGTGTCGCCAAGGTACGTAGCTGCAAAGGGTGCTGGGTGTGCGGGGCAGTAATATGTGTGTCTCTGGAAACACCAGCTGGGACAGACCTGGTTCCTTTTTATCTTTTCACTCTTTCACAGCACAACCATCTTTTATTTATTCAACAGGGACAGTTCACATACACAAACATTTAGCCAAGAGTCTATTTTTCACCTTAAAGACACATTTCATTTAAAACAACAAACAAATACAATCAGTAAAAACATGCGACATAGAGTATAGGACATGTTAATAAAATATAAAAAACCCCAGTAACAAACAAAACATACATGATCAAGAAGAGGCACAGGTTAAGGCACAGGCAGTGCAGATGCACAGTGCAATAGATTGTATCAGTGTTGACAGAGCTGATTCCTCACTAACAATATTTTTAATAGACTATCAGCAACCTCATTTTTAACTGGGTTCAACTTCCTGCTAAACCCTGACAGAACAAACCTACCAAGATATGGACCCAGCAGTTTTTGACTCTGAGACTTGTCCTGAAAGTTCTCAGTGGTTCATACTTCAGAAGAAGATAAATAACACAACAACACACAGTGCTAAATCTGGGATACTTGGTACATCTCAGCAGTTATTTTGGGATAAAGTTGTCATAACATTTTTATTTTACGCACATTCCTACTTACCACAATGCCCTAAAAATGTCTGAAAATGTTTACAGGCATAACAATGTAGCTAACTAGCATCAAAAAGTGTGAGTGTCATTCTGTGCTCGCTGCCAAATAACATTGTGTTTTGTAGCTGTGTTGCATTTTAATGTTCTTTCCACCGCTGTGGGTGGAAGATGGCAGCTCTGATTTGTTCTTTGATTGATTTCTCCCTGTGTGAAAGTTTGTTGTCGGTACACAACAGGGATTCAAGAATCGAGTCTTCTCTCTTTGATTCTGCTGGATTTGACACGAACAAACTTCACTGTCAAGATTGAACAAACTTCACGGCCATACTGTCATATCAGCTATTGAATGTGAAACATACCCAGGTTGTAAGACGTAATCAAATGAAGATAAACCAGGACATTGAATTTAAGTTCTGCAAACACTGCTGTGTAAAGGAGGACACATTGGAGCCCCTTGCAGTTTCCCTACTGAGGATGTTAAGGTGAAGTCGAGGTGAGGAAAACATATTAGAATTCAGGTCTTTAAGAGGTGTTTTAAAGTTTCTAGCAGTCAAATAGTGACTGCTAGATATGTCTTCTTAAGAAGAGGAACATTTCCATTACTTCTGGAATACCAGTAAATATTAGAGAAAATAAATGACAATGAGACGTTTTACTACTTAACTGTATTAGGTAACACAACAGAACAATGTAGCCTTAGAAAAGAAGAAACCAAGATATTGAGTTTGGAAAACGTGTCCTCTGCTCATTATGCATAACACGTGAGCACATACTATAGTTTAAAAATGCAACACTAACATCTGAGCTGACAGAAAATGCTCTGTTTTAGTTTAATGCATACAGTTAAGCTCACACATACTGTTCTATGAACACATAGGTCATATAGGACCTACTGAATTAAAAAAAGAATGTGAACCAAAGAAAGTGAAAACCATATAGCAAATTCAGGAAATGAATAGGACACATTTTTGTGGTGGCCAAACGGCGGTACTTTTGTGTTGGTCTGTGACGTCATGAGGCCCAAAAAAACGTTTTCTCATTGACTTACAATGGGAAAGTCACTTCGGCAAATCAGCTGATAATTAGAAAAACACAATTTAATCATAAGGATCTAAAAGTTGTTATAATCGCTAAAAGCCGAATCCACTGTCATTTTCTCTCTCTATTCATTCGACTGATCCGAGATCAGGTGTGAAGGTTTTCGAGGCCGAGCTAAAGCAAAACGCAGATACCCACGTTCTACGGGTACTTTGGTAACGAGAGGCCGGCCATTTTGGCTTCATGTGCCACCGAGCAACTTTCAAAGGAATGAACAGGGTCTCGCTTCCGACACTGTATCCAGTTCTCTTTGTGAGAAAGCCCAAAAACCCAAAGGACTTGACAGTTTGTGCGATATACATGTTCATGATTTTTTTCTTTTTGAAATCGGCATCATTACACTAAAAACAGTTACTTTTATATGTGCCCAAGAAAGGCACTTTTAAAAAAAAAATAAACTATTTGTAAATCAAAACCTGAAGAGGGAGAGACCCATAGCCAGTGTGAGAGTTTCTAGGTAGGCAGGACAGGCCGCAGGAGGACAAATCCCCCCTGTCCCTGGGGAGTGGGGGGCCGATGGGGGCCGAGCTGCTCTGCGTTCAGCCTGCCATGGCCTGAGGACAGGAGAGAGTAGAACAGACACAATAGAGGCTTCTCAATACTCAAATTTCCCCTCCTCGACTCCTCGACTCCTCGGTCCTCCGGTAGTGACCCGGAAATGAATTTCAGCGCGCCATTTTGAAGGACGTCTCATTTCTCTAAATGCACACCGAGGACCGAGGATCGAGCATCGAGGAGGCTCTCTGGAGGAGCTATAACCGAGGATACACTGATGGTTCCTCCACGGCTCCTCCGCGGATGCATTTCCGGGAACGGTGGAGGCGTGACGCACGGCCGGATTTATCTCAGCCAATGACAGCTCTGCATGCATCCCCTGGATATTATTTGAGAACCTGCTCTCATCGCAACGCGATGAGAGCAGTGAGAACAGCTGTGAGGCCCGTGCAGAAAGCAGAGCAGTGTGTAAAATATATATCACTCAGTAGAACAGACCTACTCTCTTTATTTGCTTTAGTTTAGTAGATATCTACAAAGAGTCGATATTTTTCCTTCACATAATAAAATACACAACGGCTGTAGCCTGATTATGCTTTAGCAGCTGTAGGTGTGTGTGGTATAGTGTGTAGGTGTGTGTTGTACAGTGTGTAGGTGCGTGTTGTACAGTGTGTAGGTGTGTGTTGTACAGTGTGTATGTGTGTGTTGTACAGTGCGCAGATGCTGCGGACAGACGGGTCTCAGTTGGTTTGATGTCCTTACTTTTAATACTTGCAAATACAACTTTTGGCCCGTAATTTCAATTCCCCATTTCAGCGACTAGAGAGAGGGGGGGGGATATATCCAGTCTCTGATTGTGTTACGTTATTATGAGAGTGCTCTCATACTTTAAATTGTATATATTTATATAAATATATTTGTGTGTGTGTGTCCGCATCTGTAGCCTGTTATTGTCTCATTATACCGCACTCTCAATGAATTAAAAGTACATATGTGGGGGAACAATGTTCAGCTGATCTAACAGAGATGATGAAATATGACAAAACACTCGACAGCTGATGCAGCTGTTGCCACGTAATAATGAACGGACGTCGCTTTAATATGACCGCTCAGAGGAGAGGAGTTCTCATTTCTTTAAACGTCTGCTGTTTCCCCTCCTCTCTCCTCGGTTCCCCTCCTCGGTCCTCCGCTCGCATCTCCTGTGGGCGGGTCTAAGTCTCGAGGAGGGGAGTCGAGGAGGGGAGTCGAGGAGGGGAAATTTGAGTATTGAGAAGCCTCTAATGAGTCGATGTGAGCTATCCCACCAGTCCATCACTGCTTTTAACTTTGGCTTTAATTTAAACCTTTTATTTATGCCCTCCTTCATCTTCACATTCAGTTTTACACATAAATGTCAAATCCCAACTCTTAAAAGCAGGCAGTAGTGATGTGTGGTGGGGTGGTATTTTTTTGTATTATTCAAACACAGAAGGCATCATTTGAAGTTTTTTGTGCAGTTTGGGGAAAAAAGCAGTACAATAATAGTACAAAGTAAACACTGTCCAAACACAGCGCCTCCCCTGGGCCTTGAAGTTACATGAAATGAAAAATGACCTTCACTTCGTTGGCCATTTTTCCACAGCGTAATAAACAACTATTTAACAATTAATGAGGGCAAAAAACAAGCTATTAGTTTGGTGCAGTTCACTGTAATGCTGACCTGAGTCACAGTAGGTCTTTTTTTAAAATGATTTCCCTTCAACCTGTTTCAACAAGAAAGACCACACATGAGGAAAAGTAATTGCCTTTGAATATATCAAATGATAGCTTTAGGCTATTTTCATTCTGTAAACCACACAATGACATCGAAGCATCAGTTTCACCTCCTTTAAAAAAGAGTGATCCATCTGTCTCATTGACTGTCAGCAATTAAAATCAAACAAATGTATGTTAATGTGTCATAAGATGAATACACTCACAGGCAATTAAACAGTGGGATTACATTGATAAGATTTATGAAAACTTATAATTAAGTTTGCCTGCATGAACGAATGATTACAGTTGAATGAGGGAGACTTTCTTCATCGTACCACACAAGTGGATCAACAATAATAGTTCTATAAGGCTCACATTTAGCTTGAGCATTTCTCCACGGTCTAAACATGTCGAAAAAGTGAATACAATTTATTGTCTCAGGCAAATATAAATTCTAATTATCCAGGTAAGCAACAGGGAAAACTTATCAAATGTAATATTGGTAATTAACCTGATATCTCTAATAGCCGTGTTTGTACTCAGTAGAACATGTATTTCCTCAAAGTAGCAAATTAGCAAAGAAACACATTTGTTAATAATGAAACGATGTCTTCGCTTTTCCATTAATTTAATTTCCATCTCATTTAAAAACTTGGTCTCTTATGATTTCAAGTTCGTAGGCAGGTGTTTTGTAATGGTGATGCAGTTTTATGGTGGATTGATTTAGTGTGATGTTCATGTGGAGCTGGAGAAAGCAGGTGTGGATGGAGATAACAGCGGTTCATCTCATTCATCTCCTGTAGTGCTCAAAATCATTGTAATGTGTCTAATATGTAACCAAACAACAATGTTCTAGTAGTTTAGGCATCTCAACATTTCAGAGAGGACATTTTATAGTTTTTCTCCACTACACTTATTTAACATCTATAGTTATTTATATTCAATCTGCTCTGTTTACTATTTGCATAAGAATTGAAGCCAGTCGTTACCTCTCCGTGTTCACCTTCTCACTTTTCTTATTCTCTTCCTTATCTCCTGGCTATCAATCTTACCAGCCCTCTCCGTGTCCTTATACTCCACACACAGTACTCCATCTATACATCCTGTACACGTGTTTGTGTTAATCAGCATGCAATGAGGGCTTAAAGATGTGATTCTATTTTAAAAAGTATTGTGAGCTCGTGTGTGAAAACATGGTCTGATTCAGTTAGGTGTTTTGCAAGTGATTATCATGTATGAATAATTTAAGCCTTATACTGCACTTCTGCCTGTCATCACCTCGCAGCATGTGTGTGTTAACGGGTGAGAAGTGATGCTTTAATGCCCCATAATGCCCCATAATCCATATAAAGTGATTCAAACACCAATTACCCACTTCCCTTTTATTTACTTATGCGTGTGTTTCCCCTCGTTTACCCCGCATTAGTCCGGCTGCCTGGCTGTGAATTGGATTCCCTGACCTTGTTTTGCTTGCAGCTAAAAATAGAAAAAAATGTTCTTTCTTTGCCTCTTTCTTCTCCAACTGGAACCGTGAATCTTGCTTTAAGCTTATTAATCACGGCTGTCGCTAGTCCCAGAGGTCCCCAGCCCCCCCCCTCTCATTGGGCAGTTTACATCCGAGGGCCGTAACCAGCACTGTGCTGCGTTCAGGTCTCATGGGAAAGGCTGGAGATGTGACGGTTCATCTCTGCCAGGATTTGACCCAGATGAGTCTTTGAAATAGGTGATATTATTTTGTACTAAAATTCAGTTATACACATGGAATAGAAATGTAAACCCAGAGAAGGAAATCTGTCTGGTTAAAATATTATTATTGATGCAAATGTAGGTCTACTTTTAGGATAATGATTACAAAGTGTAAGAGTATCAGAACACTGTATTTTACCCAGGCTTTCTCCATTATAAAGTGAAAAGTAAGAATGTGCTATAAAGAATACATACATTTATATAATCATAAGAAGTACAGTCGCAATTATTCCAGAGCTGCACTACAGTATATGACATTATGTCAAAGGACAGATACTTAGAGATCTAAATCTCCCTTTGTGAGGGGGAAATTATAAATATCATGTTTTGACGACTTATTATTTTCCATGACTGAACTCATATAGGATGCAATACTTTCCGAAAAGGTTCCTCAGTCCAATGTATTTTAGTATCAGTAGAAATGAATGATTTCTGTCCATGACAACTAACTTTTCTGACACATTACATCAATAATACACATCTGATAATGTGCATGTGTATTCATTTCTCCTACACAAACATTGGGAACGGTTGCGATTTAGAGATTTTTATACAGATGTGTTTTTTCCCCAATGACATTGATTTGGTTAGTTTAGAAGGATTTAGATTAATATTGTAAAATATTATTTTTTAGATCGAGTTGTATTGGTTTATTTGAACAATGTGACCACATGATTCCCTCTGATATGCAGATATGTAAGCTAGTAGCTAAGCTAGTCATTTCAAATATACTGACGAAACTTACAATTACCGTATGAAACAGACTAACTCTGCCAGCAGGGACAGTTGGCAAGGTTTAAATCTGCAAACCTCAACATCCCTCCGGTCCCAGCAGTTTCTAATTGCAGGGTCTCGTTCATGCAGCGCTTTAAGTAAACCCTGCACATGTTTAGTGAAGTTGGCGAATGTTTCCAAGTTGCTGAAGATGTTTCTTAATTTGCATGTGTTTTTGGAACATTTCTGTTTTTATATTCACATCGTTTCTGAATCTGCACACATTCCTCCTAATGGAAGTGTTTTCAGGCCGTTTTGCACGTTTGCACCTGTCGGCCATCGCACTTTACACTGTGGTATAAGTACTTTTCGTAAAGTACAAGAACTGAGAAATTCTTCCACCACCCCAACAACAATACATAATATGACTTTGAGTGCGCCATGAACCAGTGTCGTCACACTCTGTCCCAGGGGTAGTCCTCTTTCTTCTAGGAAGCTTCATACCCTTAATTCTCAGAAAGCCTTTCCTTCTCTGAGCTTGCTTTTCAGTTCAACTTTCAGGGTGATTCCCTGGAGGGATTCTGGGATGTTTGATAAATACGGATAGACATCTTAAAATGTTTGCACCTGTAACCAGATCCAACACACATATTTTAGTCCAGCACACAATACAGTCTGTCAATTATAATTATGTCTCTTTTTTTGTGTAAAAACCTATTATACCGAAGTTCCCTCCAGAGGGAGTTTCTCTACAACACGGTTTACCAATCGCAACAGAGCCGTCCAGCTAACCAATCAAAACAGACTAGGCTCTGGTTTCAGACAGAGGGTGAAAAGAGCTGCCGCAGCACAGGCAGTATGAGAAAAATAAAGAGCTTTATGAATCTTAAAACGTGTAAACATACATATACAATACAAATATGAACCTGTAAATGAACAAAATAAATGTTTAATGATCGGAAATGTGGCAGCCGACCCCATGAGTGAATGATGCTGTGCCTTTTGATGAGAGTTCGACTGTTAGACCTTGAATTCACCAGCCAACTTCTGGTAAATGTTGGTTGTCGTTGCTACGGTGGCAGGGAGCCAGTCTCAGTTGGAGGTCAAGCTTGTGCTAACAGTCGAGTTGATATGTGATGTTTTTATCCAATGCTCCATCTCTTCCATATAATAACAATAATAATAATATTGGGAGGGATGAAACCATCTTTATGTTAACACATCTGCAGTTTCTCACGGGAGCATTTTGTCATCGGGTGCAGTTCATTGCGCCTGGCTCCACACCTCTGGATCAGTTGTTTTCGTATAACTTTGCAGTTAATCACAGCTGTAGTTTTTAATTTTGCACCTCAGGGATCCTGGCTCGCTATGCTCGTGCAGAAGTTAAAGAACATTGTGCTTGCATCAAGGCAGCATTCTCTAAACAGCAGCTCATACAAAAAGGGTTTGATGGCCTAACTCGTGCTGCAAATGTTGCTCTATCCTCAAGCGGTAGAACAAATCCTATTCTAGTTCACTCTAAGGTTGTCAAATCGGAAAAAAATGACCTGTTCAGGTGGAGGTTCGTATTCAAATATAAACATTTGTTCCCAGTGTTTAACATTTAGGAGTGATTTACAGAAAGAGCTCAGGATAGATTTGAGTCTTCCAGGATGTTGTTCAAGAGATTGGTACATTACTGCCAGAAGGAGCATTGGTCACAGCTGAATAGAGAGATAAACACATATTAACCAATAAGCCCGTCAGTATAAGTATCTCAATCTCCCACATGTCTCGCTCAACATCCTTCCCACTCTTGTTTTTGCACACAGCTCCATTTGTTCTCTCTCTATAGCAGATAAGACGAGGGAGATGGTGAGATGAGTGGCAGATCTGAACATATAATGGATGGGAGAGAGAAAATGAAGCTGTAAGGGAGAAAGGAGACAGAAGAAGAGAGTGACGAGAGGTAGTGTAGTGGCAATAAAGAGACAGAGATACTTAGAACAGTATGTCCTGGCTTACTGACAGTCTTATTGGCAATTAAGTCTAAAGTCTCACCACATTCTTTTCTTTTCTATAACGTCCCTTTTCTATCTCTATTCTTTTCTCCTTTGCTTTTCCATTAGTGTCTTCCTCTTTCTCCTATTGTTATCAGATCCCTCAGTCACACAAGTACTTTATATACTTAATGCATTCACATAATGAATGGAGCAATCACTGTCTAATCATGTGTGCGAGCAATCAGGCATATTGTTTGACAAGAGGCTGCACTGGTAACCTAGGAGATGGAAATAAGAATGACTTAAAGGATGCATAATGCATATTTTCAGGTTCATACGTGTTTTGGGTTCGACATGATTTATTTCGTATCTGCTTTCTCTGCGTTTCAGCACCAATGACCTTACCTAAGTCCAAGCAGCTCGGCATAGGTTGTATGCATTTCTCCATGGATTGAGAATTGTTCTACTGTTACAGGATTCAAAGCACTTAGACCTGCTTGGGCCAAGTCAAAAGACACATGGATTTCAAACTGTTTGCACAATGGGAACTTTGAGGAAAACTTCTGAAAACACAAAGAAACTAATTTGCTTCAAATACCAAATGAAGTACGAGCATAGACAGCGCTATTAAGGGAATAACAGCGGATCACTGAAAAAGGTTTCCTCGCAGCTCACTGGTCGTTGCTTTACAGTACCGCTCCCCAGACCTTGTCACTTTCCAGGGCAACATTGTTTTGTAAAACTGTGAGCATAAAGTTGGATCTGATGAGAAGACATTTAAAATGTAAAAAACTCTTTAGCAGGACCATTTCCACTGACCGCCCTAAAGATTTCCACTGACCTTTGAGGTCTATTAACATATTCTATGAAATTCAATGAGCATTTTAGCATTTCCGGGCTCATTTGTCCTATACTCAGTTGAGAGTTTTTAATTTTGTTTTGGATGGCTATATTAAATGTACATTTTAACATTTAGTTCTAAAACATAAAAATAGGTCAGTGTACACCCCACTTTTGAATGTCTGAAGCGTGTCCGCCTTTAGCTAAGAGGTAGCGACTGTCAGCCGTGCGACCATGATGCTTTTTACGTCTGGCATTTCCATTTAAGCTTTAGCTAATATGTGAATACATCTGCAAACCAGAATGGGTCATACACGTGTGTTTGCCACGGATATACTTTTCTGCAATGGAAAAATGCCATTGGATTTTGTCAAGGGTTAGTTATGTGACTTCAGGGTCGGCCTACAAATATGTCAACACTACTTTATTTGCCTCCCCATACTGGAGGCTTTAATGCCGCCTATCACTATGAGTATGATGTATGAAGATAAAACTATGTGTCATTATTTATATAGTTGCTAATGTGTGTGCAATGTCCATTTGGTAAAATGTAAATTATAATATCAGTACTGTGCATCACCGTGCCTTTCTGACTCAGTAAACTATGTTTGAGGTTCGGAAAAAACTGTGTACACACTGAGATCTTCAGTGTGAAACGACTTCTGAGTGCACTTAGTCGGCACATTGAAGATACTACCTTGTGCTTGTAAGTCGTTGGTAAATTGTTGGACCATTTCGGATCCAGTGTGGGCAAGAAAATCACTTAAACACCTCATTAAAACATTTACCATTGGAGTTGTTGGCAGACAGTAGAAGTACTGGAAAATTCTCCGTAGGGCACATTTAAGTCAAACCTTTCTACCATTGCTAACACAGTCTGTGTGTGTGTGTGTGTGTGTGTGTGTGTGTGTGTGTGTGTGTGTGTGTGTGTGTGTGTGTGTGTGTGTGTGTGTGTTGTAAATCTGTCTGCCTCCGCTAACTGAGTTGCAGTGCAGAGCCAAATCAGTTAGATAAAATGTGCATAAAATTGAACGTCAAAATGTGTGTGCGACTCTGACACTTTGAGTCTTCGAGAGCCACCAACAATATCTATCCACATGTATAGAAATGGAATAAAATGACCATGACATTGAATGTGTGATTGCCTCATATAGACTCTACCAGTACTTATTACCCTGCTGGAGATGCCAACATAATGTATTGCATTTGAAAGATGTTTTCATGACATGTTGTGTGTGTGTGTTTCCCAGTCCAGTGCCACGCACACTGCCTGTCGTGCTCGGGGACTGCGGATCATTGTGAAAGCTGCAGGGACCCGAAGGCCTTCCTTCATCTTGGCCGCTGTCTGTCCGTCTGTCCAGCCGGCTACTTCTCTGAGGGACGAGTGTGTGAAGGTAGGGCGCTCTTTTGAAAAACTAAAGTACCTACTCAAAACATTGACTTACCTCGAAATGATCTCCTTTCAAACACAGTTAGAAAAGTGCTTTTTGCATATAAACAGAACACATTTAAATGCAACAAATGAAATGAAATTACAACATTATAAAACACAGGGTGAAACAAAGTAATTAAACATAAATAAAATCAATCTTACCAAAGTAAAAGTACTTTGCATCAAAATGTACTTGTGAAAGCAAATGTCCAATTCAGAATCATTTATGTGAAATTACTGGATTATGATTATCGATGCATTTATGTGTTCATCGCGGTTATCAGAGCTAGTGATAGTCTAGCTAATTTCAATGACTTTATATACTATTGCTGGATATCTTAACCTATCATTTTATTTCAAAGATTTTTTCCAGGTTGATTTCTTTCTTTTGTATAAGCTAATCATCTGAATCTGTAAAGTAATGTACAATAATCGCATAATGGGATGTTGATAAATAAATCAGTTGTAAGGCAGGTCACAGTAGACCAACGTTTGTCCCCTCTCCCTTCCCTTACAAAAATATTGTCGCTACATGCAGCGTGTTGATTGGTCGGATCCTCACTACTCGTCACAGGGACAGTGCTAGCTTCCTGTTCTGTGCCCAAGCATGTTTCAGCAACCCAACAACACTTGCCTTTACTGATTATGTCACTGCCACAGTTAAAGGGGAAATATAATGCTAATTTGTAGGTTTCCAGGTCTTCAAAGTCGCTGCTTTGTCATTGCAGCTGGGGAATAACTGTAATGGCCATGTAGCTCCATTATCTATCTATCTATCTATCTATCTATCTATCTATCTATCTATCTATCTATCTATCCATTCTTTCATCTATGCATCTGTCCGTCCGTCCACCCGTCCATCCGTCCATCCATCCATCCATCTATCCATCCGTCCGTCCATCTATCCATTCATCCATCCGTCCATCCATCCATCCGTCCGTCCATCTATTCATCCGTCCATCCATCCATCCGTCCATCTATCCATCCGTCCATCCATCCATCCGTCCATCTATCCATCCATCCATCCGTCCATCCATCAGTCCGTCCATCCATCTGTCCATCTATCCATCCATCCATCCATCCATCCATCCATTCATCAGTCCATCCATCCATCCATCTATCCATCCGTCCATCCATCCATCCTCCATCTATCCATCCATCCATCCATCCATCCATCCACCATCCATCCATCCATCCATCCATCTATCCATCCATCCATCTATCCATCCATCCATCCACCATCCATCCATCCATCCATCCATCCATCCATCCATTGCCACACTTTGTCTCAGTGTGTGTGCTTGTTTTGAGCACCCAGAGCCAGCCCCAGCACCTTGACCGAGCTCTGACCCGCGACAGCCGTAATCTCTTAAGTATTTTCACTGCATTGAATTCATACCATCCCATTGACCCGTTCTCCTAGAGGCAGACATGTACTGCTCACAGCATGAAGCCGTAAACACCTCACACCCCATCGCCGCAAAGCGATCAGGCCCAGATAAAGGTATTCACTTTAAAGTCTAGCGCTTAATGCCAGCAGCTGCATCTTTAACGGCGTGTGCCTTTGAGAAAGATAGAGTGATACTTGTGTCCTGAATGACTCGATTGTGTTTAACTGTTGAATTTATTCAACCGGGAAGGTCCTTCACTGAGATATAAAAACATTAATAGGATGTCACGTGGGTAGGTTAATAAAGGTCATGGTATCTTATCTTGTTCTGAGGAATCTATGAATTTTCTGATTTTTTTAAGTAAATCTATTTTCAAAGATGCATTTTTCTATTTTAATAATGTTGCTTATTAGCTGTGCATTCATCCAACCATGCCCCAGAAGTCTAAAAAAGCTCCCATTCTTCGTTCATGTGGGTGATGAAAACAAAGCTGCGCGTCTGAACTTGCATTGTTGATAAGACCCCTCTCTTGTCGCCCCTTCTCCTCATTTCCCATCAACATCTCTTTTCATATTTTTCGACATCTCTTAAGCCTTGAGTCTGTGGATTTCACAATCTCTTTTTTTCTTCAAATCCGTTTCTTCTCCCCATCGTCCTCATCTTCCCCCTGATCGGGATCTTTATTTGCTCTGTTGTCACTCCTGCTATCTCTGCGCGAGTGGGAGTCAGGAAGGTTCGAGGGGATTTCGTTTTCATTCCGCAATTTTGAGTTTTTTCATTAAATAACAGTTGAATTCCCCTCATATGCCTTTTCTCTCCAATTCCTTCTGCCCCGGTTCCATAATTATGCTTAGATAGACATCTATAGAGTGTGTGGATGATTGATTTGCTATGTGTTAGAGAGATGCTTTAACCAAACAAGTTTTTCAAGTTTTAGATAACTCTGCTTTGGGGCGATAACAATCAATAAAAAGTTGATTTACTCTAGGGTTTTGTTGCTAACAGAATATACATATACAATCCAATTTTGAAAAAGCAAAAAGTTGAACCATGCAAAACTGTGAACACCTTCTTTATAGGTGTATATTATGTTGAATGCAGCATTGACCAAATCATTATGATTCATTCATATTTATTCATGGTCTCACTGGGCCCCAAAATCATTTTTTTGTGAATTGATGGGGAAAAAATCAAGGCCATAAAAGTAAAAAAAAAAAACAGACATAAAGAAAAATGGAATTTGAATTTATATATTTTGTGCAAACATAGAAATCGAAGTTATTTTTCATTTGTTTTACTTAACTTTAGTTTGCTGTCTAAAACCAGAGCCCAGTCTGCTCTGATTGGTTAGATTGTCGGCTCTGCTAGGTCAACTGCTTAGAGATGTCCCGCCCCTTAGCCTATCGCGCACAATATGTCGGACCGCTAGCCAATAGAAGGGCAATTGTTACATAGTGATATCATTATCTTACGGAAGTAAACAAAGGAATCAAATGGATGTTGTGTGAGTAACTCCTTCTGGAAGTAACACAGGGATGTTAGCCTTTGCAGACCATTTACATGCAGACAAACCTATAAAACACACTACAGGAAAGGGAAGCCCCATTATATGGCCCCCAATGGTTTCCTCCAGGACATCCCAGCTAGAGCAACATGAGTTTAAACTCCCCGACATGAATGTACAGGGTTTCCCTCTGATGACCTGCACATCAAGGTTCTCTGGTTAATTCGCCTTCCACTATGAGATATAATAGGCAGTTTAATAAATGCTCGGATAAGAAGACAAAATAAATGTTTTTGAAGTGACTGACACCCAGAATCCTCCTCCTCCTCCTCCTCCTCCTCCTCCTCCTCCTCCTCCTCCTCCTCCTCCTCCTCCTCCTCCTCCTCCTCCTCCTCCTCCTCCTCCTCCACAGCCTGCCAGTCATCCTGCACCACCTGTACCAGCAGGTGGGACTGCCAGTACTGCGGCCCCCAGCAGCCCCTGCTCAGCGCTGATAGTGGCGAGTGCCTGGCTTCCTGTCCTCCGGGTTCCTACCAGCATGACAACACACACTGTCGCCGTGAGTATAACAGATTGTTAGGTACCTTTGTGTGACCTAAGGAAAATAAGGAGCCCCTCCCCACGCCCCTCTGAGAGAGATTTGGTTAAAAAGAACACAATGGTGCTCTAGGAGATTCAGGTGATAAGGTGGGGGGGGGGGGGGGGGTTACCTTGGTTGGTGATTGGCTAATGGTCACACAAGACAAACAAACGTTATGACATCACAAAGTTGCCAAAATCTGATCAGCTCATTTTCGGACAGGTTTTTATAGAAATGGATCAGGACACAAAGAGAGAGAATCTTTTTTCCTGAAACATTCAGAATCTCTTTCCACAGAGGGGACGCGTGTTGATGTATAAAAGACATGAAAAAGTGGATTTTGCGTAATAGGGGATCTTTAAACCATCCATTAGTGAGTAAATGAGTTGGCCATGTGTTGTTTCTGCAAGGGGGTCCATCCAAACGGAGAGTGGAAACCTATTATAATAATAATAATAATAATAATAATAATAATAATAATAATACATTTTATTTTTAGGCGCCTTTCATGACACCCAAGGACACCGTACAATTTAAAAATAAAAAAAATAACTAAATAAAAAATAAATAAGATAAAAGCTAATAGGCAACAGAACAAGATAAAAACACAAACAGGAAATCATGGAGGAGACAGTCAAGTGGACACAAATGAAACATATAATGGGGAGTCCAACATGTGTTATTTTGGATAAAGTGTAATGCTCTATAATACACAGCTATAATGTCGGTGACAATATACAATATCTCCAACGGCCATCAACATTTGTATGACTCAGCAAGAGTAGTGGGAGTGGCATCTGGAGTTGTATAGGCAGGGGAGTCAGTAGTTCTGAGGCAGTCGAGCTAGTGTTTTAATTTCTCTGGAAGCTTTGCTAAATTAAGGTGGAGATGAGAGGGATACGGTTTTCACATTCATTTTATTAACTAAATTGACTCTCTTCGAAGTTCAGACACTACTACATATCTAACCACTAAAGGAAATCTATTTTCCATGTTTACTGATTTAAAGACTGGACACATGTTTGATGATTTCATTCATTTTGGAAAGAAAAACGTTGTCTTAGAAAATATATGCATAATGAACTTCATACGATCTGAAATATTTTACATCAAATGCTGGATTTTTTTTATAAAAGGAAGTCCTTCTTTTGTCTTTCAAGCTGTCCTCTCTTGATATTTTACTATGCTTTGTTTTCTCCCATTCTTTCTATTGTTGTTATCTAATCGCATTCTGACATCTGAAAGAAGATATAAATATCGTCTTCCTGCCAACCACTTTCAGTTCAAACTATTGGCTTTGGGGCAGTAAGTGCCTTCACAGTGCACAGTTGGTAAATCGCAATCTCATATTCTCTCTGTGTCTTGTTTCCCGAGGATTGTTTCAGGGTAAGTTGAGTGGATTTTGTAACTGAATATTTTAAGATGTGACGTAAGTAGGCACATTCTCTGGGGGTCCGAGTATTATTGTGTCAGTGTTGTGGCTTTGCTGACTATAAGTTCTAGGAAGTCTGTTTTATTGCATTCTAGCTGGACTTTTGCTGGACTTATCTTCCCTGCAGAATAGTGTGGAAAAGTTCAATGAAGTTACGTTTTGAAGTGTTCTTTTTGTACCTTTCTTCCAATATGTGGCTCTCTCCTCCCTGCTCTCCCTATTATTGTCTGCACACAAAGCCTTTCAAAAGAACATTATAAAAAACTATTTGCACAAAGAAATAGAAGAACATTTAATGAAATTGGAAATCCCAGAGTCTTAAATTGGCTTTTGGCTTAAGTTAGCCGTTTAATTGTTATTTCACTCAAGTGAAGCCGGGTGTGTTTCAACATAATTACTGCTGCAATAAGCTACACTCTCTGCCTCCTGTCAATCACCCAACACCCACAGGACAAACACAGAACGTCTCTTTTAATAATAAAGAAAATAGCTTATATTGTCAAATCCCTCTGTTATTTTCTTTAGGTTGTCTTATGGTCCTGTCTAATTTCCACTAGTTCAAATGAAGGCAATACAATCAGAAGCCAAACAAACATCCATACTTTTGAGAACGGGGGTTTACTTGCAAGAGGAAGAACAAATTATCATCTGATTCAAAATATTTCATCTTACAAAAATGACTCATTCTTGTCTCGCTCTCCTCTGAATGCACCTGTTCCTTTGTTTGTGTACAGAACATTATTGCCCTTCTGAAATGTCTATTGTGTCTATTGTATAGACACCGACCAATCAGGGCTTTAAGACTTGCGTAGTGCACAGAGGTGATGGGTAGGCAGGGACAAGGGACCGATCTTTCTAGTTCCATCAGCAAAAACATTCTTCATCTTTTCATTTGACATTTTTATAATTGTCTGGAGAACAAAACTCCTGCGTTGAGTCATCTTCATGACAAACTTGATAGAAGTTGGCAACCGAGGTGAGGGGGAAAAAAGGAATTCTGGCATCATGCTGCGTCGATTCTCTTCTACAATACACAAAAAACAAGAGTAGTTTCGATTAACAAAGCCACACATGTCTCTCAGGCTGTTGGTGTATTCTCTGGATCTTGCATTGAAGGGGAAAATGCCAAACATGTAACCATACGTAGGGATGGGTACATGAAAAGACGGATTGTGTTTAGGCATAATGTGTTTAAACAACTCTGAAATGTCCAAATGACCAATCAGAATTGAGTATTCAACTAAGCTGTGTAATAATGTAGGTTAACCTATTTTCTAGTTAGTCAATTAGTCTTGCTTTCTGACCAAGTAGGATCCATTTGGTAGTTTGGCCGGAAAACATTTTAGTGTTTGAAAGGAAAATAACATGATAACCTCACTTAAGCTGAGTCACAGACACAATGTTCAACCTACAGCTTATGAAGACACATGCACTGTGGTTTTATAACCTACCAAGGCTCTCTGCTGTCTTAACAGTGAAATAAAGCAAGACGGGAGTTTAGATCCCCCTGTACACGGTGCTTAATGCAGTATAAATACACGACAAGGGACGTCTACATTGACTGTTACTCAACCCAATCTACTTTAAAGGTCTCGCAGCGCTCGAAAGCCCGGACCGATAAATAAAACCCGTGGCTCAGTGAGCTAAACCCCTGTGGGCATGCTAATACACTCTGAACGGTTTAGCCAAGCGCCTCCATCAAGTGGGGAAGACCTGCTGTGACCCCTGGGGATGATGGGTAGAAATAGAAAGTAGAGATACAGGAGTGGGAGGGAGAGCAGAGAGTAACCACAGCCGGGTTCTGCAGCTCGATTTCACACCTTAATGAATATTGTCAAGAGGATAGGAATTCAAGACTTCCCAGTGCACAAGCTCCTTGAACGGCCTTACATTCAATACACAGCAGCAGCCGTAGTTGGAAAACCAGCTCTTTTGTATCTTGCCTCCATCCATCTAGCTTTTTGTACTGTATACACTAGCTATAGCAGAAACCCATGGTGGATATCCCACTTTATACATTTACGATGCCTCTTTTCTCATTTGGTGGCATACACGCTGGCGGCATCCATTGTAGAATACCTCTCTCATGTATTAATCTACCCTGCATTGGTACTGCAAATATTCCATTTGATTAAATGATGCAGTAAAAGCAAATAACCCTCCTGTCATGTTTGGGTGAAATCTGACCAATTTACTACTTTCATCAATCATAGATATTGTGTTTTACATTTGATTGCCTCAAGGCTTTATGATATCCTCCACAGTAGGCATTTGAATATATACAACTGCTGATCACTCCTTCAGTGAATTTTTTAGTGGTTTAGTCAACTTTGTTACACCTAATGTATTCCCCTGTCAAAAATCACCACCATAGGAAATGATTGGGTATCCCTAGAATATGGTAATCAGGTGGTACACGCCCACAAATCTACAACCATGTTCATTTTGGAATACATTTACAGTGTTTCCATGCAGTTATTTATGTAAACCAGCAGTCTGAGACATGTTTGACATCTTAAAAGGGTGTATAATAATATTTGGTGATGATAAATGTTTTTTGTGTTAAAATAAGACCAGTTTAAACAGACCGTGCACATTTGTCTGGGAACACCAAAGTAATTCGCCTTCATTCGGAATCTGACCAGGTTTTAGCGATTCAGAAATACTTTCTTTTCCCAACACAAACCCCTTGGTAACTAGCCAGCTTTACATCTCCAATTGGCTGCCATGAGGGCAAAGCCCTTTTGGAGTTTCCATAGCAGATTCTCCTGTTGAAGGAGAACAAGAGGATTGGAAAGTGGGCCTGTGTAAATCAGTATGTGATTAGGTCGAGGCTATTAGCGTGGATTTAGAGTGAACTCTTGTTCTAATGCTTGTTTACGGGGGAAATACATAAAGAAGGGAGGAAGGAGGGAGAGGTAGAAGAGAGGTAGAGTCGATGAGAGCTGACAGTCGCTAATAGTGTTCGGTGTTTGGAAAGCGCTGGAGACATTGTAGTAGATCTTGGCAGAGGACCAGGACCACCCAGAGCCGGTGCGTTCCCAGAGGCCCCGGTGGGTTTCTGTAAATGCCTCTGGGCTCATGACGGAAGGCTTTACTGCGTCTGCATGTATTTAAAGTCAGGTTGTTAATAATTATGGGAGGCGTTTTGCTAAAGATATTCTCTCTGCTTCCTCCCACTTCTCCTTTTTCCACTGTCCTCTTCAACCCACTTTCACGTTATTGCCCACTTGTCTTTTATGCCTCTGGGAGATAAACACCATTAGCATGTAGCACTAACTGTCTTCCTGCCACAATTTCCAGTCTAGAATATGTCCACCACACGTCACCATTAATAGGCCTATCTCTTACATTTTAATATCACTTTTGGGCAGGAAGTAGTTTATGACATAATTGTGAACTCCTAAAAGTTATATAGACATTTTCAAAGGGATCTGCATCTTCATATGCAAATACTTCAACCTTGTTACACCTCAACTCCTAAAAACATTGCTTGAGATGAAATGAAAGAGATGCATTTATAACTGTTTTAGGTCACATCCCCGATCATTATGTGCACCTATTTAACAATATGGAGGCGGAGCTAATAGTCCTCTGTAGCCCGAAGCGCACTACAACACATTTTAAATCAAGCTTTTAATTCTTATTGCATTCATGAAGCCCCTTACATACGGCAAGATAATGTGTCTTTAGAGACACTATTTGAATTTAATGCATACCTAACAAATAGACACTCATTTTCATGACCTCTTTTTCACAGCTTTTTAGAAATATTATATTTATACTCTAAAACCTATTTGTGACCCGCAACGGCTCATTTCAAAATAAATGTGGATTTGCGTAAACAAATAGTTTTTCTGGGTTCGGGTGTGTTGTTTGATTTTAAATAAACAAAGTGTTGGCTTTCAGAATATGAAACTTTTATTTCCAAAATCACACGATAAATACATTTTTGACGCTTGTAAAGGGAAGATGACAGCTCTCACTGGCCACTCTGCTGTTCCACAGCGCCGCCTGCTTCCCCTCCCTCCGCTGAAATTATGAATGTAAGACGTAATAATCATAGAAAACACGGCAGGGTCCGTTACAGTTTGTTTTCATCTGATTTCAAATAAACAAAGTCTTGGCTTTCAGAATATTAAACTTGTTTTGGCAAATTCAGATGATAAATACAACTTTGAAGCTTGTGACGGCATAATTACAAGCGGAGAACGGAGTAACTTAACGCCACAGCAGGCATAACAACAGCCGGTGTTTCTCGTGAGTGTTTTCCCCGGGAAACAAACACAATACACACAAACGCAAAAATACACACACGCACACACGTATACACACACACACACACACTTGCGTGCTTCCCCCAGACCAGTAATCCAAATGAAAATATCTTCGCCCCGTTGTATTTTGATCATTTGATCCGCTAATAATCAATCAGATCGATGGATTCCAAAGAAGAGGAAACTTTGAAGGCCTTTTTCTCAAAATGATGACTCGGTGACAGTCATTATATAATGTGACATATTTAGCTTAATATTTGGAGTACAAAAGCATCAGAAAGCTAGGAATCTCCTCTTTCCAACCGTGTATACAACTCAAAATGTGTCTTCCGGTCAATGTGAGTGATTTCGATGGAGCAGGTCACATGTGTAAACCTAAAACCTACAGTATGCAATGATAGCTGTTTTTGTTAGTGATGATTTGTAAAGCTCTTTTCTTTGTGAAATCTCAAGAAAGCTGTAACAGATAGATTCTTCCTTGATTGAACCAGCCACATTTCTTCCCCCCTCTTATGTGACCATTGCATTTCAGATTCTCTGAGAATGTGGCAGTCAGTAGCCAAGGAAGCCATGTGGAAAACAACATTTCACTGGCTCCCTACCTCTGTTTCCCCCCCCTCAAAAAAAGCTGTTATGGTATAAAATGTAATGAAACCTTTGGAGGATGAAATGTTATTATTTGTTCATGCTGTAAAGAAGTGTTGTACAATTTGTAGTCATAGCCTTGTTTCTGTGCTGTTGTGCAGCCTCTCCAATGAAAGAGATACCATATGCTTTTTGAGAGCCAGGCTTCCCCTGTTTTTTCGGATTGTAGTTATCATTTTAATAAATAAATAAAAACACTTAGTTTAGTTTCGGAAAGTATTTGTTGTGTGTTGCTGCCGGCCCGTCTCTCCCCCATTCTCATTGAGTATTTTACAAAGAGTGAAACAGCGCCCCTCTAGATGTTATGGTGAAACAGTAGATTGCACTCACTGTTGCGAGAGGAGGCCAGCCGAAATTGGCTTCCCTTGGTGAAAAAAAATTGATGGATTGACCAATCAGACAAGGCTCACGTCATGCCCCTGCCAACCTGTGATTAGTCAGAGCCAGCCCATATAGAGCCATGCCAAGGGAAGCCAGAGGCGGCTGGCTTCCCTCACAATCCAATCAAATCGCATCAATTTAGTGCTGCAGTGACGCGTCCTAAAACCCGGAAGTAAACTGCGCTCAGTTTCCCCTATGGGTTTCCCTCGATTAAAAAGCAATGGGATTTCTCCATAGGATTTTGGACAATAGCTCGAAATAGGGTCAGTGGAAAACAAACCTGTTGGATAAATGCACGTTTTGTTCAATGGGATAATATCCACATGTCTACCCTACTTTTATAATTTTCGAATCATAAATCTAATCGATATAAGATAGATAGCATCCACTCTCACCACCGTTAGAAAGTAGCAAGCAACTGAAGCAAGTGCAATTATGGAGGGTGGAGATTTGGAGTATTTAATCAAAAATAATTGTACTAAACTACATTACTACAGCAGCAACTAAAAATGAAATCTGATGACAGGCCAATGCCCAAACTGGAGCTGTGTACAGCGAGGAAAAAAGGAGCGAATCGGATGAAAAATGTTAAAGGTCTCCTGATTTAGTTTGTGAATTATTAGAACTTATTAGAGTTTCGGCTGGAGAGTGCGTGCGGACCTGTCGGTTAGATAACAGGCGTGTGTAATACCGGGTGCTGTAATCACTCATCTGGTTACGTTATTGCATTGACCACCACACCCCCGACCCAAAAGAAAGGACGTATTATTGGCTTCCCCTAATTTTGTCCCCACGCCACGCTACTGCTAATAATGAGGGTTTTCAGAAAAATACACTTTTTATTTATTCATTTTTGTTGACTCTTGTCCTCTTCGCAAAAGCTGCTTTTTTGCGTGCTCAGTCTAATTGCTGGATCTCTCATCACATCTCGTGTTATCACTCAAGGTTCGGGGCCATTGAACCACGTCAGCACAGTAATGTCATACGCCCCCCCCCTCTTTAAAGTCCCAGAAGGCGAGAAAGTGAAGATTATCCCCTGTACTGTGTGACTGTGCATTCATCTCCACCTCCCCTGGTTTATGCAGAGTAGGCTTTAGAGGAGGTTTTTGGCAACTGGCCTGCTAGGATTACATTTGCTGATAACTTTGCGCTTCAGGCTGCACGGACAAAATAAATTGCTTTCCTGCGAGGGGCAAGGTAAAGGATGTGTAATCCCCTTGTTGGACACAACCATTTTCGAGGGGGGGAGTGTGTATTTATAAATCTTGTCCATAGGGATGCATGTTTGCTTCATCGGCAGGAAAACTAGATTTGAATATCCAGCATGACTATTCCTTAAAGAGACAGCGGTTATTTTTAATCAAAAGATATTTGATTAAAAAGTTTACCAATGTTTGAATGTCGCGGTTCAATGAGGGATTAATACTTGATAAATTGTGATTTCAATTATTGTACATTTTATTGAGTGTGTTTCAGCAGGGTTTGCTTACAGTATCTTCTCATTTTATAGAGATGGTCGCATGGACCCTTGAGCACTGAGATGAAGAAGGGGTCGGCTAGATTAAAATGTAACAGAAGCTTGAGAGAAACATACACAGACAGAAAGAAAGATGAAAAGAAATCCAATGTGAAACGCGAGAAAAAAGCCAGAAGGCTGTGGGAAAGAAAAAGCCTGGGACAGAGGAAAGAAAGAGGGGGGGGGGGGGGGAGAGAGACTATAGACAACTTCAGAAACTCAGATTGTGAGAGTTATTGAGAAAGAGGATAGGCAGGTCCATGATGGCAATGAAAGCAAGAGAAAGAGAAACAGGCCACTATTTTACCTGTCAATCTACCTGTCACATTGAAGGATAGTTTTAAACCTATGGCATCTTCAACCTTTTTCACACAGATGTAACCAAGAAACGTCTGTGAGTGTGCCATTCATTCAAATCCTTTGCAGCCTGTTGTTTGCAACTTAAAATGGCATTATGTTTATTTTCATTTGTATTCTGTGCCTCTACTTTGACATGTTTAAATGCTTTAATGTTCAAAAAGTGATTTATAGCTGACTGGCGTTGTTGTGATTGGTCAACTGGCTAGAGGTGTTATGCTCCCTTAGCCTATCACCTGTAATTACAAATCGTGTATACTTTACTGACATACATATTTCAAATCTTGATATAAAGCGGACCATCAAATTCTCAAGGTTTGAATTTCCAACTGGCAATTGATATTTTATTGTTTTACAACTCACATGCTCAATGTGAACACAAATAAGGAAATATAAGTTTGCTTTGATAGATTAGTTATTACTTAGTCCCTTAAAGTTGATTTTCTTATGTTTACAAGAGCTAACACCTTTTTCAGAAGCTAGAACATCTACATTGTGATTTTACACTTTAACAGTTAAGCCCCGTGCCTGTTTTTCAGGCCTCAGGCTCGAACAGTACATTCCCAGAACAATTGGCTATATATCTTCACTTCTAAAAAGGGTAAATTAATAATCTTTCTCAAAGCAATGATAAACCTGTGAGTTGGATGTAGAGAAGTCAAAATCAATATAGAATCGAATAGAAAGTAAATTCAGATTGAACATAATTAAAAAAATGTAAATAATAGTGTCCGTCCAAAAATAAACCATTACTTATAGTGAAAACCACCCTTGAATGATGGGATAGTGGACTAAAAGCTTTAGGAATCCAAACTATAACATATAATAAGTAACCTGTATCAAGATTGATGCAAAACAAGTGACATTTCAACCTTTTTAGAGATATTTTCTTTTGCATTTGGGTGCATTTTCCATATCTCTGGCCCCCCTCTGTCGATGTTGATGATTGACATCTCTTTTTAACCGTTAAAGCCAATAGAATAGAGGGGAAGTTCCTAAAATTCATCCAAACATTACCCATTGTTGAATAGAGTGATGCGTAGCCAGAATGCCCAAAACCGGAAGCTGTCATACACTCTCGTAGCAGCTAATATGAAATCTCCGTTATTGACATAAATAAGAAGATGGATTATCAGTAATCATTTCAAAGTGACACAGGCACATTGGGTTAACCTTCAGCAGAGTTTTTATCGTTTTAATGCCATTGAACACAACTCTTGATCAAAAACAGCAAAAGGTAAGACAATGTCCTGTGTTTGCTACTGTACCTAAAGGTACGTTGTGTGATGTCTGGTTTTGTTTCCCCTGTCGCGAGTTCTGGTCGCTGAGTGATGATACTTATATGTCTGGAATCTGTGGAGTCTCACACCAGAGGAGTCAGGGACTCGGAGGCTCGACTCTGCGGCTGCGGGTTGAAGGTATCAGGCACAGACTCACACCAGGTCTGCTCGTCCTGCCTCGGGCTGGAACACGCCCAGGAGGCTATTGACAACCCCGGCTCGTGCGGGCATTGTGCCCGCTTCACCATGAAGAGCCTCCGCCGACGGTTAGCACGACAAGCTAGCTTGTCGGAACAGGATCCCCTCATGTCCATTGATTTGCCGGCTGGCAATCAAGACGCGGGGGCGTCCGCCGCAGAGACTGAGCCCCTCACCATTACGGTCTGGGGCTCATCAACAGCGGCAGCTGCGGAACCGGATTCCCACGCCATATCAGGCCGGGACCCGGTGGCGGCAAGAGACGCGGGAACGGGGCCCCACGCTCTACCAAGCTGGGGCTCCCGGCTGGACCTCGCCATGGTTTCACCCGCGGAGGATGTCCTAGAATTGGATTACATGGAGGACGAAGAGGATGCCTCTGAGTTCCTCCTGTCTGATTCGGATGAGCAAGAAGAAGACATCTTCATGTCATCAGCTCAGGCTGCAAAGCCGGGAGCGATGGCTGCTCTCCCTGGCGATAGCACACCAGCTTCGCCCTGTCTAAGCATGGACCTGCAGGCCGTGAGTCAGCGCACTGCGTCCAGGCTAGACATCCCGTGGGCCAAAATGGCCAAGGAGACCTCCAGGTCCCGTTACGAGGGGAAACATTTTCCCCAAACAACGAGGACAAAGAGGCAGCTCCTTCCGGTCTTCCCGGAGATGTTGGATGAGGTGTCGGTCTCGTGGAGAGACCGGCCCTTTAGCAACAAGGCCCCAATCCAGGGTGCCTCCTCCCTAGACTGTGACGGTATGGAGAGGCTCGGCCTGCTCCGCATACCGCCTATGGAACCGCTGGTGGCAACCCACCTCCTACCGAGGATGGGCCCGTCACCAAGCAGGAACCCCACACTGCCAGCAAAGGCGGACCGATTCCAGTCGACCATGACTGAACGGTCCTACAGAGCCGCAGCGCTGTCCGCCAGGGCTCTGAACGTTTCCTCACTGCTGACCGCATACCAAGCGGAGCTCTGTGAGGATCTGTCGAGCAATCCTGGACCGGCCACTTTGGACGAGATGGCTGCGGTCACAGACATTTGTCTCCGTGTCCAACGCTGCACCGTCCAGGCCACGGGCAAGGCAATGGGGATTATGGTGGTGCAGGAAAGAGCTAGATGGCTCAACCTCACCAACCTCCCAGACCGGGAAAAGGAGGGTGTGCTTGACATGCCCATCGTTCCCGAGGGGATTTTCGGCTCCGCTCTCGCCTCCATGCAGAGGAGATGCGAGTCGAAAAAGAAGGAAGACGAGGCCCTCCACCTCTGCCTCCCTCGAAGGGTCCAGCCGCTGCCTTCACAGCGGCAACCCTTCGCCCAAGCTGCCCCGAACCATGCTCGGTTTAAAATACCGAAACAGCAGAGGTCGCAGCCCACCCCGAATCCCCAGCCCAGGGGAATAATTTCGGTACGGGTATGTGTACCGTTACACCCCTAGCATCCAGGCTTCAGGCCGAGGGCGCAGCTCAAAAAAATGAATAGAAAATCAATAAAACCAATAAACAGCCGACCAATTCTTCCCCTTTTGAGAGCAGCTACGGCATCTCTCAAGATTATTATCAAGATTATTGACGGGTCCGTGAAGACACCACCGCCACGCGCATGCGCAGTGTCGGCTGGGGCTTTAAGGGCACCACCGCCACGCACATGCGCAGTGCCGGCTGGGGTCGTGAAGGCTCCACCGTCACGCACATGCGCAGTGCCGGCTAGAGCTGTAAGGGCACCACCGGCACGCGCATGCGCAGTGCCGACTGGAGCTGTGAAGGCACCACCGTCACACGCATGCGCAGTGCCGGCTGGAGCTGTAAGGGTGACATCTCAGCTGGCTCTAAGGAGCATACAGCAGGAGATACTCACGACATATGCCTGGGCTTCTCAAAACAGTTATACTTTATCTGTTTTCACAAACCCAGAGAGAGTCAACCCATATTCTGGAGAGAGAGGTTCTCTCTCTCCTAGAAAGAAGGGTTTTATCTATAATGCCCACCGAGCGGAGTCAGATTACGGGGAAAAATGTCCTCGTAAAGCACCCACTCAACATGGGCCTCATAATAAAACTAAACCGCGCGCCACGGCATGCGGAAAGTATTGGTTATTATGTAATGCGTAGTGGCACTACACCCGACTTTTCTAGTGCGGGACGCGCCTACGGGTGCTGTCTTTTCATGGAAGGTGGTCACCACGGACGCAGGTCAGACAGGCTGATAGGGTATTTACGAAGGTCGCCCGGTG
The DNA here is from genome assembly GCF_902827115.2 of Pseudochaenichthys georgianus. Lineage (NCBI taxonomy): Eukaryota > Metazoa > Chordata > Actinopteri > Perciformes > Channichthyidae > Pseudochaenichthys > Pseudochaenichthys georgianus. Next base: position 11,506,466 of record NC_047511.1, on the reverse strand, counting down.
AGAGGTCCCTAGAGCAGAGACCTCCAGCGGGCACACGTAAACTACCCGGAGCTTTTAGCGGTGTTCCCCACCCTAAAACGCTTCCTGCCTTCTCTCAGAGGACACCATGTCCTCGTGAGGACAGACAACACGATATCGTGTATGATCCGCCAGGGGAGGTTGCGTTGTCTCCAGTCACACACACTGGCACACAAACTGATCCCTTGGAGCGGCAGACGTCTCCTCTCTCTGAGAGCGACACAGGTACTGGGAGTTATGCACCTCGGGACAGAATTACTGTCCAGAGGTGCACCACTCTATGCAGACTGGACTCCTCATCCAAGGATCGGGAGTCCGCTGTGGGTGCGTTACGGCGGAGCCGCGTTAAGTCTGTTCGCAAAAGGAGAAAATGCTCAATGACAGCTGTTTTCTTTAATGCACGATTTAAACGCACTGTTAGGCGGGGACACCCTCGTACACGATCAACCTCCGGGTCCTCTGTGCGTGTTCCCACCCCTGGCTCTGTTACCCCCAACTCTGGCCAGAGTGAAAGAGCAACGCCACACACTTACTCTGATGTTTACGCCCTAGCCCGTAATGTACAGGCTGGCGGAGATATATCAGCTGTTGTGCGGGCAGCCATGGCAGCCCCCACCACGCAGGGACAGATTGTCTCAGGCGGGGGGGGCGATCCTTTACCCACGTCCAGAGCGCGGGGCACTATGGGCCTGACCCGTGAGTGGTACAATCTGAATACAGTGGGACTCCCTCAGAAGGTGATAAACACTATTCAGAGTGCGAGAGCTTCCTCCACCAGGTCTCTTTACGACTGTAAGTGGAGGGTGTTTGAGGAGTGGTGCCTTCAAGAAGGGCACATCTCTTTTCAATGTCCTGTCGGGGTGATTTTATCATTCCTACAGGACTTGATCGATAAACACAGAGCTTTCTCCACGATCAAGGTGTACCTGGCTGCTATTGCTGCATGCCATGTGGGCTTTGAGGGTAAAACGGCTAGCCAACATCCTTTGGTTTGCCGTTTTATGAAAGGAACTCGCAGGCTCCTCCCTGTCTCCAGGTCGCTGGTGCCCTTATGGGACCTGGCAGTGGTTTTAAATGGGCTCAGAATGACCCCATTTGAACCCCTGGAAGGAGTGGACATGAAACATCTGTCACTCAAGACAGTGCTGTTACTGGCCCTGGCATCCGCCAAGCGGGTCAGTGATATCCATGCACTGTCTGTACATCCCTCATGCACTCAGTTCGCCCCAGGGCAAACGAGAGTGTTGTAGAAACCCAACCCTGCCTTTACACCAAAGGTGGTTGGTTCGTGTACCCCGATTGACATTGAGGCATTTCCTCCGCAGCTGGTTTCCTCCGGGGAGCAGCAGCAGGATCTGTTGTGTCCAGTCCGGGCTTTACACACATATATGGACAGATCAAAAGAGCTTCGTCTTAATGACCAACTCTTCGTGTCCTGGGCTAAACCTCACAAGAGTAAGCCTGTTACTAAGCAACGGCTCTCCCACTGGATCGTGGAGGCGATTGCTTTGGCCTATACGAGTCAGAATCTGCAAGCACCTTCGGGTCTGCGGGCTCACTCGACTCGGGGCCTGGCTACATCCTGGGCTTTGTTCAAGGGTGTTTCCATCCAGGACATCTGTGCAGCGGCAAGCTGGTCTTCACCGCTCACTTTGTCCGCTTTTACAGGCTAGATGTCTCCAAGCGTGGCCCGAGCAGTGCTGGGCACCTTGTTGAGTCGGGACTCCACCTGTTAAATTCTGGTTGATCGGTGATCTTCGAGATAAGCTCGTCTGGCAATACGGGAGCTACAATATCCCATAGTGAGACATCGAACGGAGTGTTATGAATGAGAACTATAGGTTACTTACGTAACCCCAGTACTCAGAGTGACATGAAGTGAGATGTCTCACCAGACGGCCCTCCTTGCTATGGTGAAGCGAGAAGAGGTGCTTATTTTGAATGACGCATGCGTCGTGGCGCAGGCTACTTATAGGGGGTGATTTCCCCTGACGTTGACGTCAAGATCACCAGCCAATCAGGATTGGCGTAATGAGATTGATGCTTCTGTTTGCTCCGCGATGAGGCGCATCCCATAGTGAGACATCTCACTTCATGTTACTCTGAGAACTGGGGTTACGTAAGTAACCTATTGTTTCATAGAGCCAAGTATTTCAAGTGCTACTCAACTGGCTATAGATAAGCCAGTCCTTTATTAGTATATAAGTGCTCCGTTAGCAGTTCTTTGTTAGTAATTATATCGCTCGAGGTGGAGTCGAAAGAGATGAGTTTTCAGTCTGCGCCGGAAGATGTGCAGGCTTTCTGCTGTCCTGATGTCAATGGGGAGCTCATTCCACCATTTTGGAGCCAGGATAGCAAACCCACGTGTTTTTGCTGATGGGAACTTGGGTCCCCCTCGCAGCGAGGGTGCAGCGAGTCGTTTGGCTGATGCAGAGCATAGTGCACGCGCTGGGGTGTACAGTTTAGCCATGTCCTGGATGTAGGAAGGGCCAGATCCATTCGCAGCATGGTATGCAAGTACCAGTGTCTTGAAGTGGATTCTAGCAGTTACTGGAAGCCAGTGAAGAGAGCGGAGGAGCGGCGTGGTGTGGGAAAATTTAGGAAGGTTGAAGACCAGACGAGCCGCTGCATTCTGGATGAGCTGCAGAGGTCGGATGGCACATGCAGGTAGACCAGTCAGGAGGGAGTTGCAGTAGTCTAGGCGTGAGATGACGAGAGCCTGGACCAGAAGCTGCGTCGCTTTCTGGGTCAGCTAGGGACATATCTTTCTGATGTTGTAAAGCGTGTATCTGCAGCAACGGGTTGTAGCAGCGATGTTTGCAGTGAAGGACAGGTTGTTATCTAGGATCACACCCAGATTCCTTGCAGTCTGAGTCGGGGAAACAACAGAGGATGTTATTTGTACATAAAAACTCCTTTATCTGTTCACTCACTAGGCACCTTCGCCAGAACTGACAATTTAGAGATAGGCCTATAATTATTTAATAAGGTGGCCTCCCCTCCTTTTAGTAAAGGCAGGACATAAGCTGACTTCCATATTTTTGGAATTCTGTTTGTGCTGAGGGAGAGGTTAAAAAGAGAAGTAAGAGGTGGAGCAATACCATCTGCAGATATCTTTAAAAAGAAAGGTTCTACGTTGTCCGGGCCAGCCGGTTTCTTAGGATCTAACTTGGTTAAGGCTTCACGAACAACATCAATAGTAAAAGGAGTAAAACTGAAAGGGTTTTCCAGACCACATTGTTCAGAGTCACGGATTGAGGTGTTCACAGAAGCAGAGTTAGAAACAGAATCAAACAGAGAGCCACAGGACGCAAAATGCTCATTAAAACAATTTAACATAGAAGCCCTGTCCGATATAGTGACAGATGCTGTGGTAGGGCACGGAGGTAGCTCATTACGGATTTCACCGATGGTTATCGATTTTATGGCTTTCCAAAATGTTCCAGGGTTATTCAGGTTTTTTGTGGTAACTGACAGATAATACTTCGACTTCGACAGTTCAGCAGAAAACCAAGGATTGTCACGTCCCTTCACTTTAAATGTACGCAGGGATGCATGTCTATCTATAATTTCCATAAAACCAAGATAAAAATGCATGCAGTTTCAACATCATCACACAGCTCAATTATTTCCCAATCAAAACCAAACAGATCATGAACAAAACCCTGCTCCACAAAATGTTTTGTGTCTCTCTTACTGATAATGCGAGGTTTACCCTTTTGGACTTTTGTGTCCCTAATTGTGGCTACAACACAGTGGTCACTCACATCATTCACAAATACTCCCACAGGTGAGTATTTATGGGGAACATTAGTTAAGATGAGATCAATTAAGGAGGATTTATTTTGGAACTTAATGTTAGGGCGAGTAGGACTGTCAACAATCTGAGTAACATTTAATGATTTTTTTTTAAATTTTAAAATCCTCTGATACTGTAGTTAACCAGTCCCAGTTAAAATCACCAAGTAGCACTATTTCCTTGTAGTCTAGTTGAGATAAAAGATTTGCCAACGAAGACAAGGAGTCCTTGACAGCTGAGGGGGGTCTGTAACATCCCACCACCATGACCTGTTGCCCCTTTGCCACTTCTATATTTAATGCTAACAATTCTAGTTGTTTACTGATAGATTTGGATACCATCTTGGTTACACAAAACTTATTTTCGCCACCACCTTTATTAGGTCAGTCGGTACGATACACATTATAACCATTTAAGGATATGTCAGAGGCCAATATGGATTTATTTAGCCACGTTTCTGATAAGACAATGACATCAGCGTCAGTCGAGCTCACCCAAATGCGGACAAAATCTAGTTTAGGTAAAAGACTGCGCACATTTAAGTGAATGAAACCCAGCCCAGACCTATAATTAAAATCAGCAGGAGTAGCGATCTGACTATTACTACTGGGCGGTCCAGGGTTAGGTTGTACATTTCCTGATAGCAATAACAACAAGAAAACCAGGCATCTTTTCCTCTTAATCGACACACATACATTGTCATCTACTTTAAAATCACCAGCAAAGTCTGTGAAAGTGTGATTAGAGCTCAAGAAGCAGTCCTGAAGAACTATCATAGCAGGCAAGTGAAAAAGACAAACATATTTTGTCGAACAGATTGTCTGTGACAAGGCAACCGGTAATGGTTTGTGTAACACATCCGAACCTTTGCAGGGGATGCCCACTGCGGGTGGCAGAACAGACCTGAATCCAGTAGACTTCTCAGGATGACTAGAGATCTTCTCATAGTCCAAAACAGTTAATAGGCACAGCAGAATCACGACATGGGCCATTTTCCCAGACCAGCACACAGTATCCACGATGTTCCTGGAGCAAAATCCTCCTTAGGACAGCAGCAAAGGACCGGTGAAAGCAGCAGCGTGGAAGCTCTCTGGTCTCTCCGTGGTATCCCCGGAGCAGGCCTCCGCAACAGCAGAACCAGGACAGGTGGAAGGCAGGCCCCAGCCGTGATAAAAATCCTCCTCCGCACAGCACTACACGCCCGGTGGGTCCACGCTTCGGGCTCCAGTCTCTCCGTGACGTCTCCGGGGTAAAATCCTTAGCACAGCCGTACTCTACAGGTGGGAGCAGGCCTCCGCAGATCGCAGACACCAGACAGGTGGAAAGCAGGCTGCAGCAGGTGGAGCCGCTCCATCTCTCCGCGACGTCTCTGGGGAAATTCACCTCAGCACAGCTGTACTCGACAGGTGGGAGTAGGCTTCCGCAGACCGCAGACAACAGGACGAAAAAGGTTCCTTAATACTTTTTGGAACCAGACTGCAGCAGGTAGTGTGCATTAGAAATCTGGTGTTAGTGCCAGAGTTGTCTGTATCAGAGCCAGCGTATACACAGCACTCCTGTGTTTTCCTATAGTTTGTTTTTGTCTTTTTTTCTGTGGCATCTGGCTTCAGTCTGTGGACCGCTGGGAAATCATGTGTTGTTGTATACCAGTTGCTGTTGACATAGATTTTTGGAGCTTTGACGTGTTCACACTCCCCTGTAGTTGTACATTTGCGAGGACACTCTTTGAGGTAACACATTCTCTAAGCCCTTACTCTAATTTTAACCATCACAGCAAGATACCCATCCTAACCAAATGCTGCCAAATTCATGTTTCATATTTGTTTTTTGTGCTTCTACTGTGACATAAGTGCTCAAAAAGTGCTATATCATGCTTTTCATTTTCTCATACTGCCTGTGCTGCAGCACCTCTTTTCACCCTCTGTCTGAAACCAGAGCCCAGTCTGCTCTTATCAGTTAACTGACCAACTCCGTTGTTATTGTTCAACCGCTTACAGATGTCCCGCCCCTAAGCCTATCATGTACGCATTGGAGCACTAGCTAATGGAAGCGCAAGTGTTACATAGTGATGTCATAAGGAGATGAACAAAGGCAAATTGAGGTGTTTCAGGCAGGGGGGGGATGTTTTTGCGTAAGAAATCCTCTGAAGGGAACTTTAGGATTTTAGCCTTTGCAGAGTTATTCACTCCACAAAAACCTACATAACAAACTACAGGAACGGGATACCCAAAAATCATAATAAGGGCCCTTCAGAAACAAGTCCTAAGCCTCGAAAAGGGTCTGAAAGGAGGGAGGTCAGGCACAATGTCCTTAAAGGTGTTCCTTTCTTCGCTATGTATTAGTTACAAGGATTGTCACACACAGATGAGTGTGTATGCAAAGATACACATGAACTTCACACACTACATTTCATCAAAAACTAAACAAGATTAATTCAATGGAATTATGAGATTATGTGTTTGAGAGTGCGCCTTGTTCCTGGTTTATTTCATTCTCTCTTTGTTTTTACATCATTAATACCCTCTCTCTCACACACCCACACACAAACACACCCACACACACAAATATTTGTGCGTGCACTCCACACATAGCTCACTGGTAATGGCAGCTATGAAGACCCCCCACACACCACACACACACACACACACACACACACACACACACACACACACACACACACACACACACACACACACACACACACACACACACACACACACACACACACACACACACACACACACACACACACACACACACACACACACACACACACACACACACACACACACACACACACACACACACACACACACACACATCTATTTCTATCCTACATGTACATTCAAATGCCAAGGTATTTAGTGTTTCTTTCAAATCAATATTTTAGTTTCAAGAATTGGTCCTCCAGAGTTTTGAAATGGTTTTTTTCATTGAGAATGACCATATTTCTCCATTTATTGTTGTCATAGTGACGTTTATTTGGAGTTGTAATGGACTAGTAAGTGCAGGTGATTTTCAAAGCTTGTCACATACTTGAAAGTTAAAAGAGTTTTAGAAATCCAAAACAAATTGACAATCTTTGGATATTTCTTCTGTAATATAATGCTTATTTACAGGACACGTTTTTTCTTCTATTAAATCCTCCAGGCTGTCATGAGTCGTGCTCAGAATGCCGTGGGCCGGGCCAGCAGGAGTGTGTGTCCTGTTTCGACCCGGCTGCCTTGCTCAAAGACGGGGGATGTGTCCCTGACTGTGGCGCTGGTTTCTACAGTCAAGAAGGCGTATGCTACGGTAACATTTACACATTTCAATACTGCACTACGGGAAAAATAGCAGAATTGTATTTAACACTGTTATGGATGTAGCAAGTTTTTTTATATGAGGATTGTAGGAGTATGGAAAAGTAATCCTAACCCGAATCCTCCAAGAAACCAAGATCAGGCGTCAAATGCTAAGTACACATTTCCCTTGATGGTTAATAAAGATATCACCTACCCAACAAACACTTATGTTAGTCTTAAAACAATCACATTAGTTTAAAATTTAAAATTTAAAATCTTCTTTCAACATTTTTTTTCACCTCATTCGTTTAACCTAAAATATTTACTGCAATAACTTGTTTACCAGAGCTTCCTTAAATAGACGTAAACAAATTATATTCAGCTACATAAAATAACATGACTGGTTCTGTTTTGTTTTGGTCTGCTGCTGTGAGCACACTAATTGGACTCTGGTTCTTCAGTAATAGAACGTTTACTTGTTTAGTGTCTTTGCAAAATGTTTTAACTTTGGTCTATTTCGAGAAATCTGCTAATGCATTTCCCCCGCATGAAATATCTGAATTATTTGTTATTGTCAATAAAAAAACTGAAATATATAGAGTTGAATTCTAAACATTTGAAAATTAAATAATTCCCAATAATAAAGCTTCAAACAGGCAGATATGATATGCTATATGTGCTATTCTAAATGTTTAGGATGAAAAAGTACCTGACAAAGCCGCAGAAATGTTACCGCTGTGTAGCTTCTTCTTTAAACAGACACAGTCTAATGCGCTGCTGCAGTAAACAGAAAACACACTGAGACAGTAAGACGTTTATGTTTGCGGTCAAGTGGAGGTGAAGGTTTGTTTGGGCTTGTTTTTTTTTTTTAGAATCCCCGTCAAGCTTCCACTGCACATGGTGCCAAAATGATGAAGTCAGCAAAGTTAGCAAACAAACAATCTAAAAAAACACAATAATTAGCAGCTCTCTCTAGCACTAATGAGGATTCAGAAGCTATTTGAATAAGGAGATCCTGTATGAATATGGATTGTTTCTATTTTGGAGCGGTGAGATGGAGAAAAGCGAGAACAGGCCTCCTTCAGGGCGATGTGAACTTAGCAGCACAGTTCTGCTCTTTCTTTGGTTAGAACCACCTGCAGGCGGGTCTCGGGGGGAGACTCTTCAACACCTCATGGCTCATGTGGTGGACTTGAAGCCCTCAGCAGGGAGGCCTCACAGAAAATGTCAAAAACCTAGGGAATGTCTTGAAAAAAAGGTCAAATCCATTAGAAGTTGCCATTTTGAGCTTAGAGATGTGTTTTTAAATGTCAAGATCCGGAGAGTGCTGAAGGTTTCAACTTGTCGGGGTTTTCCCTCTCAGGGCCTTCTGGGTTAGATTTGATAGCTTTCTAGTTGTGTCCCCTCCAGCATGCCGTAGGAGTACCTGTCATTAATTTCAGCCTCAGTTAGGATGGAGGCAAACATCTGCCTGAGCTTGTGTGCATGTCAAAGTGTCATGTCAATATGGAATTCTCCACACACACACACACACACACACACACACACACACACACACACACACACACACACACACACACACACACACACACACACACACACACACACACACACACACACACACACACACACACACACACACACACACACACACACACACACACACACACACACACACACACACAAATGCACTTTAAATTGCACTCACAACAAACTCAACCATAGTCCTGTTTGTTTCCAGTGTGAGAGCGGTTCCAGGGCCAGTTTGGAGCCCCTCCCCTATTGCGAACCAGTGTTTGGTGTTTCTACCGCAGCGGTGGCAACTCTCGGACCCCGAAAACTGGTTCGCATTTAGAACTAAATAACTGCTGGGCAAGAACCAGCTCCGAACTAAAAAAGCACCGGCACCAAACAAACAAAACCGATTCCCGGTGGAAAAGAGGTATTAGGTTTGTGACTTTCGGATGATTACAGAAAGTTCTGTTAGGTTAGGATCTGAAAAGAGCAGCAGAGCTCATTTTAGGAACAGCTCAAAGCTTAGTGTGTAACCCACTGAACGATATGCATGAAGACCAAAACTAACCAAATCCGTGTTTTCCAATATACCAAAAGCACCTCAACTTGAAAAGGCCCTGAGTCACAAAGTGAAACTCAGTTCTTCTTGCAGAGTTTGGTTAGGACACTTTACTTAAACACAAAGCATTTCATCATTCCAGCCATAAGCCATTAACGTTTACATTTTGCGATTCACAGCCTGCGATTCGTCCTGTGCCTCCTGTTTCCCTGACAACCCCAATTGCATGAGCTGTCTGCCAGAAGCCGCCTTGCACCATGGGAAATGTATTTCCCAATGTCCAGCACAGCATTACCTGCACGACAACAGCAGATGCAGAGGTAGGATTAATCTTGAACACCAATTCCTACCTACATTTAGTTTTTAAGTAAAAGAGAGGAAGGATTCAGCCATGGTTGTGTTTCCACCCTGTTCCCTTGTTCCTCAGTCTGCCACAGCTCCTGCTCTTCCTGTTGGGGTCCCTCTGTGTCCCAGTGTACCCTGTGCCCAGGTGGGCGTCTTCTTCACCAGGGTCAGTGTGTGGAGGCCTGTGGGGAAGGACTTTACTCCCAGGACACCACCTGCCACAGTAAGAGCTTCAATCTAATCATTTCAGGATTATACAAATAAGCTTATATGAAGCGCTAATAGTGATGAATACGTTTGGGACAGGTGTTGCCGATAGCTCACCAGAAAGAGATGGTGGTCCATGTACTGGGGCGGATGTGGGTTTCGATTTCGACCTGGGCACCATTTACACGGGTCACCCCTTTCCAATCTGTCTCCATAATAAAAGCCTTTTCATAAATGATAACATATGGAATTCTATTTTATATCTATGGTTTTATATCAAATGACCTTATGTACAGTCAAAAAAAGACATGTAGTCATTTTTTGAAAGACCCAAATGATCATTTTCAAATGGTCTCCCTTGATACTCTATATAGGGCCGCCCGCACAGTAACATCATGGTAGGGAAAAGAGGTTTTCTTCTGATCCTCACTAGTCTGCAAGCAAACGCAGTGCGGGGAGCAGACCAAAAGCGGCTCCCTCTAAGCCCCTGCCTTTCAACTCCCAGAGCTTGTCTATCTTTTTCAGGGCTCTGCACTCACCTAGTGCCAACGCTTTGCTACCCTACCGGCAAAAAGTCCTTTAGCTGGTGCGTGAAGCTTATGCTAATGTCCCTGAACACATCGCGCTTCCTGCAGTGACTTTGACAGATCTGGCTACAACCCCTGCAAAGCCTCAACCAGAGCAACACATGAACTGTCAAATAGTTAACTGCATGAGAAATGAAGAAAAACACAAATAAATTGGTTAATTTTGCCATTTGCCTTTTAGATTGTCACCCCTCTTGCCGGTCCTGTGTGGGACCCTTGGCCTCAGACTGCCTCCGCTGTTTGAAACCAGAGGAAGCCCTCCTGCTGCAGTCCAGTCCCCTCCAGCACGGCGTCTGCACAGCCGGGTGTCCTGCACACAGCTTCCTGGATCACATGCACACATGCAGAGGTGAGTGACTACATCCACTCAGGGGGATCAGTACCTGCATGGATAAGCTAGCGGGTCTCTTTGGTTTATTGCTAGGGTTGTGGCAACTCACCAAGCCAACCAGCAAACTATGTATCAGGTACAGATCAGGTATCACTAGCAGTATTGTCATTAAAGCACAAAAGAACATCTAGATTTTTCAACAAACTAATATTGATAGAATATTAATTCCTAAATAGTTTTGAAGTGTTGAAATAATTAGTCATAAATCAATTAGTCCATTGACAGAAAATACTTTGACGAGAATTAGAATTTTTTAATTTTAAAGACTAAACAATTAGTTGCCTGATCGAAAATAAAATCCATCCGGTAATAAGTGATACAATTATAATTTGTTGCTGCCAAAATGCTATTTGAATTTCAAGTTTGTTCCATTTTGTTATTACTTTTCTTTAAAAGATTTGACATATCGTACGTACAGATTTGTTTGTTAGGAGCAGACTTAAAAAGAGAACGTATGTTTCATTGACGAAAATCCTAGTGTAGAGTCTGATGCAGATGCTTTTTACTCTCCTGGCCAATACTTAATACGCTACACAGGTTAAGTGTTATGGGGTGCATTGTCTCAAAATAAATTCTTCTCTTGGTCATCTTCACACAAGACTAAGTTTTGATTTTGGTGATTGCATTTTTATGAAGCTTTGCAGCTGTGTGTGAACATGTTTATGTTTGTGGAGACACCTGTTGTGTGAAACTGTGCGTGTAATGGGCACATTTTTAAGGTGGGTTTCAGGGGATAGTTTGTCAAGCGAGAGTAATTAGTACCCGCCTACCAACACACACTACCACAACCTCTCGAAGCGGGACAAAAACAAAATCCGTTTAGCACGAACACCGCTCTGCTATCTTCTTACCTCCCTGCTCAGTCTTGTGCTCACTGACCGTCCTGCGCTCAGTATTTGGCAGAGGGAACGGTATTAGTTCTACCTTCTGTCTCTGTCTCCAGCGCAGCCAAATCTTTCGCCAACACTGGCGATTTGTTCAGCTTTACTTTCTGTCTCTCTGCTTTTTTAATTTTTTAATTCTGCCGGAGCTGCTGTTACCTGAAATGAGCTGCTGTTGACATCACAGCTGAAAAAAAGCTAATTGCTTGACAGCCAGACATCTGAGTGCATCAGTAAGAGTGGTTTTGTAAACATCGGATGCAACAAAAGAAGGAAGCCCCACTCATTTCTCTTGGTTTGAATATTCCCCTTTAAAGTGGTTATTGGTGAACTTCTTTATGTCTTTCATGAATAGCACTCGCTTATGACTTTTGCATCAGTATATAGAAGGCCTCTAAACACAAAATAGCTTGTTTGTCATGGTCTTTTTTCTATTTGCTTAAAGTCACAATGAAATGAAAGTTCCCTCCAGAGGGAGTTCCTCCCCCACACACTCCACCCCCCCTGCCTGAAACACCTCCATTAGACTCCTTTGTTTACTTCTGTGACATAACAACATCATTGTACACTATGTAACACTTGCGCTGCTATTGGCTAGCGCTCTGACACATTGTGATAGTCTAAGAGGCGGGACATCTCGAAGCTGTTGACCAATCACAACAGAGCTGGCGAGCTAACCAATCAGAGCAGACTGGGCTCTGGTTTCAAACAGAGGGTGAAAAAAGGTTCTGCAGTACAGGCAGTATGAGAAAAATAAAGACCTTTTTGAACATATTGACATACAGTATTGACTCTAAAATCAGTTAACCAAATGTAACATGTTCTTTTAAAGTTTAAAATCAGCTAATTAGAAGTGACCTCATGTGTTACTTCTATGATGGAGTTACATACGTTTAATTCTGGGGCTAGATATTTTGCAGGTTGCCATTTTGTAATCACAGCAGAGTTTTTACAGCCTGAAGTTTTCAGACTTACTGTATATAGTATTAACTTGGGAAATACATTGTATTCAGAAAACCCAAGTGAAGCAATAAGTTATTGGTAGTTGCAAGTCTTATTGAGAACAGACTTGAGTCACCAATTGTTTGATTTGAGTCATGTGACTCACGGTAACACCTTTGAAATTACTTTCTTTCACTTTTATTAAAGTTTGATCGTGGTGAAGATTAGGGAAATATTTTGTCCATAGTTTAAAGAAACTAAAGTATACTGTTTGTAGGCAGCAGGATGTGAACAGCATATCCTTAATAATTAAGATACATGAGTTGTTGAGTCTTGCAGTATCCATTGTTTGTGTAGTAAATTAATACCACGTTAAAAAAAGAAAACTGAAACTAGAAAGAAACTTGAAGAAAGTCAGGTTTTATTCTTGGTCTGTTTATGGGATTTCCCATGGCGTTGCAGATAAGTCCTGGCTGTTTACAGTCACTCAGCAGCTGTGTTACAAGGTGCGAGAGTACGTCAATTACAGAGTGCTCTGGGGAATGTCTTTATAGTTTCCTGTTACAGTAGCTGTTGGTTCCTGGATTCCTAAAGGTCTGAAACATTGTAATTTGTCGCTTCTGTTGTTGGTAATTTTCTCTCAGTTCCTGTGTTGTTTTCTACACGAGGAGAGTCTTTTAAGCACTTTAAAGGGGCCCTATGATGCTCTTTTTCAGGTTTCATAATTGTATTTTGTTGCTCTACTGTGACACAAAGTGCTTTATCTTTCTTATACTGCCTGTGCTGCAGCACCTCTTTTCACCCTCTGTCTGAAACCAGAGCCCAGTCTCCTCTGATTGAGTTGCTGGCCAGCTCTGTGGTGATTGACCAACCGCATAGAAATGTCTATCATGTACATTGTTTTGGAGCCAGTAGAAGCGCAAGTCTTACATATTGATGTCATTATATCACAGAAGTAACCAAGGGAGTGATCAAGGCACTCCAGGCAGGGGGGGGGGCAGTGTGTGGGAGAGAGACTCCCTCTGTCTTGAACTTTGGGATGTTAGCCTTTGCAGACCATTTACATGCACAACAACTACATAACAGGGAAAACCCGAAAGCATAGTAGGGCCCCTTAAAAAGATTGTCCTTGACACACATTTGTTGTTAAGCTTTTGCCTTTTAAATAATGGATGTTTTCAACCTTTGGGCTCCTTATTAAAAATGAACACATAGCCTGAATACAGAAAGACACATTTGGTATTTTTCATCACGTTTTTGCAGAACACTCGATGTATCCCTATACAGGGGAGTCATGATTCTGCATAACTTGGATTTGAAGGATTTTGAGCCTTTAATAAGCCCTTTAATTGGCTTGTCTCCTCGCTACTGTTTACTTCTAAATTCTGGGCCAAGCAGCAGAGACCATTTTGTTTACTTCACCTGAATTGAATAGCTGTTAGCACAATTGGATTCCCTCAATCATCCTGAAAGAGATAATTGCACATCGAAGAGTAGTAGTGGGACTAACAACCATTCATCTGTGTGACTGCATGGGACCAACACTCTGGGTCTCAGTTCAAATTAAAGCTGTTATCGCAGAATGGAAATAGGGATTGTAGCCACTATTCACGCTAACGCTAAGAGGGACGATAGGCAACATAAAGAGCAGAACATAACTAAAAAAGCACCTTTAAAGACACCTAATATTTGTCAGTGCAAATTAGATCTTCTAAACCCCCTAAAAAATAAAATATTATATATTAATATTGGATTTTCACATTTGTTTGTTTTACAAACAATTCAATTGAACACTCTCAGAACACTCTCAGCATAGAATAGCAAGTTCTATAAGCATGTTTATTTTATTAGCTTTTCTTTTTAATGACTGATTTTAAATGACATTTTCTTAATGTCTTTCATTTTATGTAAAGCACTTTGAATTGCCTTGTGTTTAAAAGTGCTATATAAATAAACTTGCCTTGCCTTGCCTTGCCTTGCTCAAAGCTTCATGAATTAGGCGCAACACAGTAAGCTGAGGATCATCCTCAGAAATGAGTGTCAGTCGGCGTCAGTGGGTCCAGGTGGGATCAATGGATGCTATTGTCCATATGTGTGTGTGTTTGACAACATCCTAAGACCTCCTCAGCAGCAACTGAGACAAACATGAGACTCGCAGACTCCAGGCTTTACACACACACACACACACACACACACACAGTCCGGTACACATTAAGTGGGCCTGTGCTGACGAGCTGTCAGTTGTCGGAGAGAAAATTCCAGGATGATACGCACCTCCCCCCCACCCCCGCCTCCTGTCTGCAGCCCTCCAGCAAACAGAGATAGTCGGTGTGTAGGAGGTTTAATTCTGCTCGATAGACATGTACAGGAAGGGTTAACACACACCTGAAGTGTGTTGGATAACATCAGAAACATCAAGTGTCTGAAAGCCTTTTACTGTTCTTCTTTTGGAACTCAAGATAAAGATGGACTGTGGAGGAGAAACATAATGAATGCATTATTAAATACAAGTCATGCAGGTGAAATAAGGGTTTTGATATGGGTTGACAGTTATTTGCTTTTCCTAATAGTGCAAAGAAATATGAGATATGTTTATGTAGGAATGATAGATGCAACTGAAAGAAAAATTGACCCTCAAGATTTTTATAGAAATGGCGAATTTCTTCATGACCTGTGAAATTTGTAGTAGCAAAGGCAATCTTGGGTTAAAGTTTATAATTCCAGCTCTTTAGTGGCATCTTATATTCAGAAATGAACTGTAATTTTGTTGGGTTTTTCTCATGCACTGTGAATACTGTATACACACATAATCTACAGTTTTGAAGCCTTGAGTTTGGCAATTTTAAGTCTTCGCCATATTGTTTTTTGGCTGTGGCCATCTTGGATATTGGTCCTCGACTTCTTGGTTTTTGGGCGTTAGTATCTTTGTTTTTGACAGTTGCCATCTTGGTCTTTATTGAACCAAAAGTAACATAAGATGTTGGAGCTAAGTACAACTGAACCGGACCAAATGTTACAATTAACTTAAAGCCGTAGTACTGTAAAAAGCACGACCAATCATCTGAGCCGGCCCGGCTAAAGTAACTGGATGGCCTACCTGCCTGTCAGCCTTCCATCTGTGCACAAACTTATCTCGTGCCCTCATTGGTCATGTGCGCGTTTGTGTGTGTTGGAGGAGGGGCTCTGTGAGGAAGTAGCAGATTTTCTCCAGCTGTGTATTTTCAAATTCTAGCGCACTCGAGCTGGTTTCTCCAAAATGACATACCCCACCTTTAAGCTTTATATATCCAGACGTTTAAACATTTATTCAGATTCTGTTTAAAACGTAGTGGTGGCTGTCATCTTTGTGAATACTAAACAGTTTTTTAGTGCAGTCCTTAAGTCCTTTCACACGCCTTCATTGTGAGATCCTCTCACATCCCTCTGAATATCAATCATTTTTAACCTCTTTGAATATCATTGTCTTTTCCCTGTGCAAGTTTGGTCTAATGATTCAGCTAGGAGTCTCAAAGCCTGATAACATTACTGCAAGAGTCACTGAGGTCAACTGAGCTGTCTCCTCATTCACTTTTGTTTTAACTTTGGGAACAAGCTTTACATTGTGACCAGAATAATGAGATTACTGATACAAGCAGGACTCATGGGGTTTGCCGCAGGGGGCCACTGAGCCTGAAGAGCTCGGGAGGAACTTGGTGTCTATTTACTGGGTACCAGAGGAAGACCCAGAGGGAGATCAAGAGGATCTGGAGGAAGCTGCCAAATCATGACAAGAATAAAGAGTTAGAAAAAAGCAGAGGAATTGGATGGGAACGTGTCATGTATCATAATCAGTTGATCAGAAGCTTAAGCAGATTTCATAGAGATATTATATCGCTGATATCTGGTCAGAACTCGCAATCTTTGTTAGCAGTCAACTCAGACTGGAGTGGAAAAATGTTTCAGTTTTCTGAATACAGCATGGAGATCTAATGTGTGGGTGTGAAAGTGATGAAAAGTGTGTTTGTGGATGCATGTACGGCTTCGGAAAATGTTCCCCTTGTTTCTTGATGTATCTATAACTACACTGCCACTCAATGAATCAGAATCTGACTTTGGTTTATTGCCAAGAAAGTTTACACATAAGAGGAATCTGCTTTGGTGTTAATGGTGCATACATACACACACACACACACAGAAAGAGGAATCATCTTTAGAAAAATAAGCAACAAAGTGTACTATTATAAAAACGATTTTAAAGACTATTATAACAGATAAAAAATAAAGGCAATATTTAAACAAAATGTGAGTACATACAAAATATGACAAATGGTATGATTTAAAATGGAGAGTTGTGCACATTTAGAGTTAGTGTTGAAAAGTATTGTGCAACTTTTTCAGAGTGGTGTATTATAATGAACAAGATTTGCTCACAATATATGCGTTCATTTAAAGGAGACCTATCATGCTATATTTGAATAATATATTGTAGGCCATACCTATATAAGGTATATTTATACGTTTTCTTTTTCAAAATACCAAACAGATCATGCATTTTAGCCATGCCTCATTTTGCTCTATTTTGCTCTCCTCCACCTTGTCTTTGCATGCGCTGCAGCTGACCACGCCCCCCTGCAAAGGAGGGGGCCGAGTTACAAGCGTCATGTTTCCATGCTGTTACCATGCCACGGCAACCTCTCATTCCCCTGATTGGTGGAGAGTTGGCCATATAGGCGGAGCTCCTCGTCACTGACGTCAGACTATTTTCAAATCTGTATCAGTCTGAATCAGCTCCGTTAAAGCCCCGTTTTTACAGATTTTGGGTATGGAGGAAAAGAGAGAGGGTTGTGTTTTCTGACACTTGGTGAGTTCCCTGACACACCGGGACACATATTCATGTATAAAAGACGTACAAATGTGCATTTTGCAAGATAGGTCCCCTTTAATGCAAGTGAAGTGACTGACTTTTAGCCATAGTGGGAGGAAGTATTTATATCCTTTACTTCAAGAGGCCCTATCATTCTTTTGAGTGTTTTCCCTTTTCTGTAGTTTGTTATATGGTTTGTGTTCATGTAAATGTTCTGAAAGGCTAAAATCCCAAAGTTCCTTCAGATGGAGTTTTTCTCACCCCCCCCCCCGATCATGATCGGCGGCCGATCGATCGGAACGTCCCTAATTATTACCGAACATTTTGACCGGCAGGATTTGAATTTACCGGTTTTTAATACATTTTACCAGCTAAAAACCGGTAATTAACGGAAACCCTGGCATTAAGTATCAATCGCGTTCACACCGGAATAGGTTCCCTGAGGGAAAATTACGCAAATGAGCCGCTGACGTCACTTTGTCTTCTTCTGCTTTGGGTTTACTGGCAGGCCGCAAACAACGGCGTATTCTCCCTCCGGTGCACGGGGCTAATGCTAATAATGCTAATGCCAGCAAATACAATGGCGGCTTCACAACACTTTTCAGAGTTTTACAGGGCGTGGTTTGCAATTCGCCCAGCCAATAGAAATTGTTACTTTGTTGGTACCAGGATGGTACCACCTCTCTAGCAGGCACTAACAATGGGGGTAACCGTTCTCGGCACTAAGTACTCTTTTTGGTGTAAACGCGACATAAGGGGTACTAATGGAACTAAACGGGAAAAGTACGGAGAAAAGTACTCCGGTGTGAACGCGCCTATTGGACTCATAAGTTAAGGGGAGGGACATCTCTAAGCGATAGACCAATCACAACAGAGCCGGCCAGCTAACCAATCAGAGCATTCTGGGCTGAAGAGGAGCTGCAGCACAGGCAGTATGAGAAAAAGAAAGCGCTTTTTGAACATTAGAGCATGTCCCACTACTAGAGGCACAACATACAAATATGAAACCTAAAAATGAGCATTATAGGGCCCCTTTAAGTAAAAGTACCAATACCACACTGTAAAACTGCTCCGTTACAGGTAGTCCTGCATTGAACATGTCACTTAAGTAAAAGTAAGTATGTATAATCAGCTAAATGTACTACTAAACTCAAAATTACAATCATTAAAATGTAATAAAAATATGACCTAAATGTGTAGAGATGCCAATTAGTTGTTCTCAATTGGCTAATTGATTGATTGTCTTATCGTTCAGATTGTAATTTGAAACAAACATCAGCTTTTTACAAATCTTGTGTTTCTTAAGCAAAAGTCCTTATTATTAAAGAAACAAACAAACAAAAATGTAGTTCAGTAAAAAGTACAATATATTAAAGGTGGGGTAGGTAAGTTTGAGAAACCGGCTCGAGATCGCTAGAATTTGAAAATACACAACCGGAGAAAATCTGCCACTTCCTTATAGAGCCCCTCCTCCAACACACACGAACGCGCACATGACCAATGGGGGCACGAGATAAGTTTGTGCCCCGATGGAAGGCTGACAGGCAGGTAGGCCATCCAGTTACTTTAGCCGGCCCGGCTAAACGGATTGGTTGTACTTTTTTACAGTATTACGGCTTCTACAGATGACATTTTTTTATGGATTTTTTGTCAAAGCACTTAAGATATTCATTGCTATCGGGATGTTAAGAGCATTCCATGGAATATAACAAAAAGTGTATCTCGAGCCGTTTTCTGAAACGTACCTACCCCACCTTTAAGTGGCATGACAAGTAAATACTCAAGTAGAGTATAAGTACCTCAAATCTGCACATGTATGAGTTTGAGTAAATGCACTTACTGATCATCACTGCTTCCAGACGGCGCATGATGCCACTCCAGAGGAATGAGATATTACCCCCTTGTTGTGTTTCTGCTGTGTAGCTCTCAGAACTTTAATGCTATGATCAGCCCCATATTGCACCAGGAGGATCATTTGGGGAAGGCATTAAGAAGCACTCACACCCCCAAACTAAATCACGACCTCATGGACTGCACCCACCTCAACTTCTGACCCTATCAGCACAAAACAATGTAATGAATCTGATTCCTCTGTGTGCGTGCATCTGATAATGTGTAATGACAACGCCTGTACACACACATTTTGGCATTACAGGAATCAATATGCGCATTCAAGCCTCAACAAATTACATATCCAAGCTGCAATAAAAGAAGATCCTTCTTCCTCTATCCTCTTACTCATAAAATAACTTTGACATGAAAACGCCTCTGAGCGTGCATTTGTTTTTAGACTGTTGATATAAAGGTTTGTGTGGACTGACACTGAGATGAGTCTGGAGGCAGATTTCTCTTTATATTATTTGTGTGAACAGATCGACAATTTGGAAGTATCTGTATCATTTGTAATGCAAAAAAATATTTGTTTTGAAGTTGAAAATACAAAACTAATCTGTGTGTACAAACATTTTTAACAAAAAAATAAATAAATGTTGGCCCCCCAAGGAGAAATTATTATTGTCAATGTGTAGGCCATTTCTTTTATCTATTTATTTATATATATATATTTATTTATATATGAATAAAATGAATGAATGTATATCAAAAGAAAGTTTAGGCCCAAACAGATGTTAAAAGTAAGCTGAGATGAAAAAAAAACAACGTAATGTGTGTGAATGAGAGATAGTTGTCACATACAGTAGTAGCCTGTCAGAATAAACGTCTTTGAACTCAAGCTGTGTGTGTCTGCGGTCAGCCCTGAACGTCACAGGCAGCAGAGGAGATATAGCAGAACCGGAATATTTTAAATCACAATTAATATTTAATCTTTAAAATAAACATGCGTGTTTGCGGTAAGTGTACACGTTTACATATTTCAATTATTGAGACCAGGTGGGTGTACTACGAAGCAGGATTTTCGCTTAGCCGGCTAAATTCAGGGAAAACTCCGGCTTTCCGGTCCTACGAAGCTGGTTCTCTTTTTAGCAGGCTAGATCTCCATGGTAACTTGTGCTGTGCGGCTAACCTGGTCGGGACCAGGTTAGGTTGCAGGCTAAGAGCTCAACTCAGTGAAAGCACCGCCTGCTGACCAATCAGAGCTTAGTGTGCAGAGTTTAAAGCGATCAAGTCATATTACAGGAGAAAGGAAATACAGAAAAGCTGCCGTCGCAGGAAAGACGGCCGGCAAAAATCACCGACTGTGTGAACGTGAACATTAATAGAATATCACCTCCATCTTCAGAGCAATCTGACTATTATAACATTAGCGTTAAGAAAGCTTAATTAAATATCTGCCACAACATAAGTAACCGGATCAGAGTACATTAAGTACAGTCCGCGGCATATCACTTCATGTATCATATATCTCCTTATCTGAGTCAGCTGAGCCGTATCTGGCCGTGCAACACTCTCAGTGTCACATACTGTATGCAGAAGTATTATTTTAAGCAACACATTAAGTTGACGAAACACTCGAGACAAATGTAATTAAAGTCAGATCGTGTTTTAGACGGGGCAGTGATATCATAAACCTGTTAATGTACGCATTCAAACACTTGTTCTGTCTGTATTCACCTTGCCGGTGCAGATGTGTGGCTGTTATCCTGGATAAAGTGTTTAAGTCATGGATGTTTAAAGTTTAACTTCTTCATTTTTGACTAGTATTAAAGTTCACTTTTCATTCAGGAAGTATGACGCTGCGCTGTCAGTACGCTTCTCCATGTTTGTGATTGGTCGAATGCTCCAAATACCACCCCTTTCATGTGAACGCGCACCTAACTAGATAGGACACGGCTGGCTTGAGCGATCCACTTGATAACCAGCGTCGTAGTACAGTTTAGCGAGAGCGCGTATGTTTTGGATTAGGCCAACCGGCTAACTCAAACATATCCAGGTTAGGTTGAACCAGCTTCGTAGTATAGGCCCCTGTTCTTTGCATGTAAATAAATAGCCAGAATACATAAAAATCCACCAAAATAGAGCTTGTTTATCAAAACAAATCCCTGGGCTGAATCCTCCTGGGCCCCCTACAGTGTTCCGGGTAGCCTGAATGCTTATGTTGTTACTATGTCGCTCTAATAGGCAAAAACAGACATGTGCACCCTCTTTTGGGTTTTCATTTCTCAAATGTGAAAATCAATGCCAACCCATTGGTTAAGGTCCTCCGCCGGGTCCGGGTCTGGGTCTGGGCCTACTCAAACAGCAATGTATTTTAAAATATGTGCTGGATAATATACATAAAACAATTACACACTTATGCTCACTGTCAAATATACGTAATAATATATACAATGCACTTATGTACAACTGCAGATGTTTTGTCTTTAGACCACAGCTAACCACACACACACACACACACACACACACACACACACACACACACACACACACACACACACACACACACACACACACACACACACACACACCACACACACACACACACACACACACACACACACACACACACACACACACACACACACACACACACACACACACACACACACACACACACACACACACACACACACACTGTAGTGTTGGCTCAGGTACATCACCAGTCTTCTCCTGACAATGGCTGTCATGCAGAGTGTACACAAGACCCGGATACAGCTGACAGCCCTCTGAAAGAATCCAGAGACAAGTAATTATAAACACACACACACACACACACACACACACACACACACACACACACACACACACACACACACACACACACACACACACACACACACACACACACACACACACACACACACACACACACACCCTTGAGTGCATTTGCTGTCTACTTTAAAAGTCAGGCAATGCACTCACACACACACTTTGTGCTACTGGCCATTGGGTGACAGTCCTTTTTATTTCAGTCCCACCACCATCAACGCCACCCTTTTGGTATGAGGCTGCCAGAGTGGACAGCACCGCTCAGCTGTTTGTCTTTCCGCTGCCAAAACAGACATCAAATGCAGCACAAAAGGCCTGTTCGAGGGCATCAGTGTTGGGGGTGAAGTGTGTGGGGGCATGTTAGGGAAGGGTAAAACTATTTGAGGACAAATGTAAAAAAAGGCAAAAGCACAGAATGTTGCAGAAAAGGCAGCAGGAAGTACAGCAGTCCTAAGTGATCATAAGGCTCCTGGTTTGTTAACCTTGCACCTAGCATTGAACCTCTCCTCGCTCCCTATGAGCAGGTTTCCACCTTTCATCACAGCCTGTTCCATCAGTCTATGCATGTGTGTGTGGATGGCTGAATGGTGTGTTGTAAAGCTTTTTCAGTGGTTGTTTGACTTACATTACACATTAATATAAGTTAATACTATTAAAGAGGACATACTATGCTCACTTTCAGGTTCATAGTTGTATTTTGTGCCACTATTGTGACCTGTCTTATATCTTTTTTATTTGGTGGTTTCTTATTTGGTTTTTTCTCATTTGGAGGTGGTGGCTGAGCCTTACAGTGAAAGCAGCTAGTCATGTAATTTAATAATACATTTCTATGGTTACCTCCTCTGCTAGATGGCGATGTATATACCTTGCATCTGATTGGTTGCGCAATGATAGGTCAGCAGCAATCTACGTCAAAGTTGAAATATTTTGAACATTGTGCCGAGTGCTTGGCGAATATTTTGATCATCGCATAGTCGGGTAACATGGCTCTCTCCATCACAACGGCAACGTCAGCTCTGCTGGTCATGTAAAGACAGCTTTAGCCAGTTGCAGAAACCTGTCGATATGTAAATTGAGTCCAAATTAAATTATTGTATCAGGATAGATCACTGGAAAGGAATGGAAAATAAGTGAAATGATAACTCCTAATATTCAGTGGCTAGCTCTCTTTCCAACATTGGAAAACATGATGTGTTTAGTATACCGAGGAAGCTTTTCATGATTGCAGAGTGATAGCAAGTTAATCGTTGCCGTCATTTGGAGGAGAGTTTCCTGGTGTAGCTTTAACCTCCCTACCTGAGAGGTCAAAATCCCTTTGAAAAAATAATTAAAAAAATGTCCAACAAGCAGTTTTATGCGTACTAAAAAGTCCAAGCTAAGCAATACAGTACATTTCAGAAGTGTGTGCTGGCTGGTGGCCCTCTTGGATCGGGCCCTCTGAGCTGGCATTGCCTCGGGTGTTAATGCGTGACTTCTGATTGGTGGAGCTGGCTGCCGGCCTTATCTGAGTGTTACATTACTTCAAACTTCCAGAGCTTACTAAAAGTCTCTTGAGACCAGGAACCAAAAAATACCAGAAGGGGAGAAACAAGATACAGCAGAATGGCCGCAGGATAACAAAAATAGTTTAGACAATTGGCTGCAGTTCAGACCCAGATACATTGCCTATACATCTATATTTCAATGTATACATGTACAGCTTCCCAGCGGCCCTTCATTCAGTTGTAATGTATACATAAATGCCTACACTACATTCCTAGTTTATGTTTCAAAACAAACGCACGTGTTTGACTTCTCACTATACAGTGGTCCTTTTGTGTTTCCTTGCAGCTGTTCTGTGTCCCTTTATGGTCCTTGTGTGTCTCTTAATGCTGTCTTTGCAATCTTTAATATTTTGTTTATTTTCTTTTTATAGTCATTTTGAGTGTCTTTGAAGTAAGGGTCAGTGTCTCTTTGTGGTTGCTATCTCTGTAGTTGCTTTTTTCCTTTTGATAGTCAGTTTGGGGTTCTTTGTTGTTGTGTACTTCCTGGTAGTGGTTTTGTTTTGAGTATCTTGGTGGTCAATTTGAGTCTCTTTTGTAGTTTTTCTGTGTCTCCTTGTGAATGTGTTGTGCCTATTTGTAGGTTTGTTCCCCTTTTATTGTCATTGTGTGTCTCTTTGTAGTTGTTTTATCCCTTTTCCTAAACATTTTGAGCCTCTTTAATTATCTCTTTATATTATTGAAATGGCATTTTGGTTATTTCCCTGGTTGATCTGTGTATCCTTGACAGTGGGCCCTTGAGATTAGAGCCCCTGGGACTTGGTCATACAGTATGACCATTAACTGAGCGCCTAATAATACAAAATGACAAATTGCATATGTTTTTCCTTTATTTCCAGGATGTTAAGGAAAGTACACTAATATAGCACATGTTTTGGAAAACGGCAGTTCACTCGTTCTGTCATGTAGTTATTTGTATGGTGACAGTAAAGTACACTGAACAAAAATATAAACGAAAACACTTTTGTTTTTGCTCCCATTTGTCATGAGATGAACTCAAAGATCTAAAACATCTTCTATACACAAAATAACCATTTCTCTCAAATATTGTTCACAAATCTGAAAAAATCTGTGATAGTGAGCATTTCTCCTTTGCCGAGATAATCCATCCCACCTCACAGGTGTGGCATATCAAGATGCTGATTAGACAGCATGAGTATTGCATTTGAGAGAAATGGTTATTTTGTGTATATAGAAAATGTTTTAGATCTTTGAGTTCATCTCATGAAAAATGGGAGCAAAAACAAAAGTGTTCCATTTATATTTGTGTTCAGTGTAATAGGAAGGCACAGCAGGGGATCAAGCATGCTCTGTTCCTGGCCCCGGCATTATGTGTTCTTTTCTTCTCTGTGTCCTTTTTAGAGTGTCATCCCTCCTGCTGGCTCTGTACTGGGCTATCTGCAGACAACTGCACATCCTGTCCCCCCCCATCCAGCCTGCATGAGGGCCGCTGTGTCCACACCAGCCCACAAGGCTTCTTTATCCAGGACAACCAGTACCAAGGTGAGAGCACACACTCATGCACACTTTTTTAAGACACATAGAGGCTTTGCACATTAACAAACGGGGGTATTTGCTGATGACGTTATTTTCAGTCATCTTTATAAAAACCTTAAGAACTCTTTTCTCTTTGATTTTGTGTGCTTTAGGGCTGCTGGATTATGGCAAAAATCATAATCTCGATTATTTGGGTCAATAACTGATATCACGATTATTAAAAACGATTATTCATTTACTTTAAAAACGTCCATTTTGTTGGGGAAAAAAATGGAACAGTATGTTTTTAACAGTTGATTACCCTGAACTTTAAGTATAATTCAACTGAAAAACCAAAAAAAGAAAAGAAATAATAATAATCGTTTTATTTCGATTATGTTATTTTCATAATCGTTGCAAGCCAAAATCGTAATTGCGATTAAAATATGATTAATTGAGCAGCCCTAGCTTGTAGCTGTTGGTGTCCAAATCTGTAAAATGTTGCTAACATTTGCTCATCCATATAAAGTATTTTCCATAACATAAGGAATACAGTTTGTCCCAAACACCTTTCCCTTTCCAACAGTTGCACCGCTTAGACACGTTGCTGGAAGGGTCACATGGGATAAATAGCTTCCTCATATTTCTAGAGAATATAATGCTACCAAAAAATAATTAGGAAAGGTTGCGATTTATGGTGAACATTTTTTATTTATGAGACACCAGGGTAATCACCCGTAACAAATTGCAATTTCTTCTTCAAATAAGCAGGAAAATTAACAAAAAATAAATACTGTTTTAATGTAGAATGTAGAACGAGAGAAAGTGTAAATTAATTGTTTATTCAACATTTATTTTAAGAAGCAGTTTGACGTCGTGATCTGTTCGGAGGCTGCTCATTCCCACTTCCTAGCTTCAGACTATTGTGTAATGAAAATCATTAATATTACACAACCTTAATTTGGTCCAGAGCCCCAGAGGCAGCTGTAGAGGCAGAGTCTGATGTAGTCATGTATCAGTGGTGAAAGCTTGTCACAGCTTGGTGCTAAAGAGAGATCAGTAGAGGTGTACTTTCTTAAGAACTATCCTTCAAATGTGCTGTTTAGTCTTATGTGAGGACTTGTTGTTGCATTAACAACTACTAGAAAATGAAGCATCAAAGCAAGATGTAATGCTACCAGATCAAAACGTCTCCATAAAACCAAACTAAATATTGTATATGTGTGGTTGTATAACTACAATAGCTATTATAGCATGTTTACCACTAAAAAGAGCTGAGCAGGGCTCTTCTTCCTGTTTACCCCCCCCCACTCTATGACCCACCTTGTTAATGAAAATCCATTTGCTCTAATCTCCAATTCATTACGTCGGCTTGGTTTATCGTCTCTGACCCCCTCTGAAGGACGACCCCTTCTAGCTCTAACAGCATATCCAAGTGTATTGTTCATTTCGCGGAAAGCTCAAATCTGTGGTAAACATGATTGAATCAGTTAATAGTTATTTTTCTTCCATACTTTGGCTGACTAATTAAAAAGGCAGACACAGACCAATACCTAGACAGCAGGAAAGAATGATGGGCTCAGATTAAGTTTCCCCACTGGGATATCCAAATACATGGGCTCTGTTTGCTTAGTTGGCCTGGTCCTCTTCGCTGCTGATTGGCTCATTAGAAGCCACCCAGATACACTAAAGAAGCATTGCATTTCTGTCTTAATGAGAGTAAACTTTTACTGTGAAGTTTGGGTGCACAGCATGTACTTAAGGCTCTGTTTATCGATCCTTTATATAACGGCAATTCATCAAATGACTATGTGTAATGTGAATGGGGTTGCCCGTAACGACAAAGCCACACAGAGTTATCCTCAACTCTGCAACCCTATGGTGCTTTCCCTTTGTCCTATAGTTTAGGGTTTATTGTTTTACAGAACTTAATGTGTCTGTCCAGTGTTTTGCTCAGCCGCAAGAGGGTTCAAAAGTCATTTTCTACAACACAACAAGTAAAGAAGCTGATAATAATGAGACTGTAGACTACCTCTATGGCAGCAACGAGCAGACACAGTTAGAGACTAGCTGGTAGATGTTTTTCACAGGAGATGGTGGGGACCAAATTTGAGCTAAAAGTCCAATGAATATTGGATTTACATTCATCAGGTGGCTAGAGACACGACTCCAGATGAAAGATGAAGAGTTCTCTATTCTCGATGGATGTGTAGCGGCAACTGTTGGTTAACTTTCCAGCAAGAAACTTTGGAAACCTTCCCGATGAAAGTGTGATACGAAGAGTCCGGAATCCATTAATACTGTAGAACGTCAGGCCATAAGGGGCACCTTTGAACTACTACGGGTATTCCGTCTGACATCTATAGCTCATCCATTCTCATTAACCAGTGATCTTACGTAGCCCATGATAAGAGGAGGGAGACTAGGCATGTATCTCATGTTCTCAATACATCTGGACTCAGCTCTCCTCCTTCCTCTCTTCCATTTAGCCCTGCATCCTCAGTGTCCTTCTACAGATTTCAGTGGGAAAAGCTTCTCCCTGGTGTAAACAACGCCGCCCCGGGGTTACTAACACCCTCTGTCCTTAGACCCTCACATCGTCCAAGGAAAAACTCAGAAAGAAACCCCACAGTTAATGGGAAAAACACGGAAGAAACCACTGGGAGAGTGACAGAAGAAGAATCCCTCTCCCTTCACGGACAGGTGGTGTGTGTGTGTTGATTCAAAAGATACATTTCTGTTTTTACCTTAGCATTGTTTTGCCTCCCCTCTCCTCCTCCTCCCAGCATGCCACCCGTCCTGCCAGACGTGCTCGGGGCCCTCTCAGGCGGACTGCACCTCCTGCCCCCCCCTGGCCTCCATACAGAGCGGCTACTGCAGTACAAGCTGCCAGGAGGGGCTCTTCCTCAACGCCGTCACTGGAGAGTGCCACAGTAAGTCAGCCTGTGTGTGTGTGTGTGTGTGTGTGTGTGTGTGTGTGTGTGTGTGTGTGTGTGTGTGTGTGTGTGTGTGTAAACGTGTGTGTCATTTGCATGCCATTTGCCCGAAGCTTTCAACAAAAACGCCGCCATGAGTGCTTGTGTATTTTTAGCCTCTGTGGCCTCAGTGGGAATAGGAAATACAAACTCTAGCAGGGTTACTACCTTGCTGTGCCTGCGGAGCTTTGCACGATCACGCACACAGAGACATAACCAGTCTGCAGATCCAATAAAGTGCATAATTCATGAGAGATGCCAACCATCTTTGTAAAATACATGTTCTTTGATCGGAATGTTTGACTTAAAAGCCCTGGGGCCCCAAGCTGTAGTATCAGTCACATATTTATCATTTGTTTACTGAAATGAGTAAGGTTTTTTTTTACAAGTGTTCTCCATAGGAAGAGTTAGACACAACAGTTATTATAGTAGCTAATACTGACAGAAATGTCTTTACATGTTGAGGGTCAACATTTAAAGACCACATATTACGCTCATCGTCAGGTTCATATTTGTATTATGTGCCTCTACTACTGTATGACATGTTTACATGCTTTAATGTTCAAATAGTGCTTTATTGGACTCATACTGTGCACCTGTGCTGCAGAACCTTTGTTCACCCTCTGTCTGAAACCAGAGCCCAGTCTGCTATGATTGGGAGAACCCCAAAAAGCATAACAGGGCCTCCTTAAAAAAAAATCCCAGTTCCCTTACTTCATATGGAGCAGGTTTGGCTTTTAATAAGTTCTATGAATATTTGGGAATTCACTCCTAAAAACAAACAAAGCATCACTTCATTAAGACGCCATTTGGCAGGATTAGAACAGCTGCTGCAGTTTGTCAATCAGTCGTCTGCAGATCATTTCCAGATCCTTATCTAGCCCTAATTATTTGTTATCAGACATACTGAGATGATGGACAGTTTGAGCACTTTAAGTCTTGGTTGGATGTAAAAGCAGTTTAATCATCAGTATAACACAAACTGCATATGTTTGAGAAAATGACTGGTTCTTTGAATACAAATAATTTTTTTTTTAAAGACATTTCCTTTGTGTGTGGAAATGTAAGAAACGTTGCTGCAGTATTGATTCACACCTCTGATCAGATTCTTCCTAAAGGAGCAACCATTGACGTCTATGGCTGTACTTTTTTGAGCCATATCAAACTGACAAATAAAACGTTTACTGGGAATAGAAGTTGTAAATATTCAAACTAAGCATTGGACTTCAGAGAAATCAACAGAAGAAGACAGACCGGAAGCAAACAAGACAAACAGAAACACGGTATGGGCTCTGTCATCGGAAAGGAACCTGTGAACAGATGTAGTATTTGTCTATGTAACATGATGATCATGTGTTTCTATGTTTGTCTATGAAGAAAGTTTCCTATCAATATAATAGAAAGATAACTTTGAATTGTAAAAAGTAAGAGTGTTGAAAAACACTTCTATAACTCTGGCTTCTTAGCTACAATCTGGAAATCATATCTCCACTTTTTGGTGCTAATTAAAAAAAAAACTTTTTAATGAGGTTTGGCTCCCAGTTACGCTTTTCTCTACGTGAAACATCCACGGGGATAAAAAGCTTTCTTCAGATCTCTGCTAATAAACACCGGCCTCAGATACTCCACACCACCCCACTTTACTCCTCATTGTGCACAAATCGCTATTTGGCAAAATATGATTAACTACCGGATAAACGATAGATAGAAAAGGTAAGCTCGCAGTGTGTGTTTAAAGGTAGCTCCCGCTGTCCTCCTCCCTCTCGCTGGGTAATGACATTATTTGTTCACCTCTGAACACCATGGGAAGCCAGCATGGAGGAGATAGCAGGGCTGGGGGGGTAAAGAAAATCTCGGCGAGAAAACAGACACGTTGACTTTTAATTATAGTTGTTGATTACAAAGTGTTTGGAGATCTGAAAACACACACACACACACACGCACACACATGTGGGCAGAGACACACTGCTGGCTCTCACACACGAGCAGATAAGCGTGGTTAAAACAAGGCTGTCTGCAAACAAGGCTGTCTGCAAACACACGCAACCTAATCTCAAATGGGTCAGGCTCGGCCAAACTCTAGTTAATAAAAGATGCCTAGCGGCGCTTCTGGGCCGCAGAAATACTGGGGTCATCATTTCTGCATGGCCAGGACGCACGCACACGCACACACACACACACACACACACACACACACACACACACACACACACACACACACACACACACACACACACACACACACACACACACACACACTTGTAATAACACACAAGCACTCTCAAACTCTAATTATTTAACTCACAGTTTTGAACATACACACAATGTATCCTCCCCTTGTTTGTATTATTCTCGATTTATCCTTTCCTATTTCTGTCTCACACTTTATTTCTCCCTTAATTACAGATGAACTCATACACATTTTATTTCCTTCAGTTGTTATTCTTGCTTAATCTTTACCTTCTTTCTGTCGCACACACTTTCTCTCTTCCACACACATAATTGGATTCCCCCTCTGTGTTACATAACCTCTTAAGGCGATGAGGCTTGCGCTCTCAATCACAGCGGGTTCATACAAGAGCAGCCGTCCGAGGCAAATGTCTCACTACCGCCTGTCTTCTGTGATTCTCCCCCCGTCTGTCTTTCTCTCACGTCCTCCCTTTGTCCCTTCCTCTCCTTTCATGCATACGTCACCGCAGCAGCACTCTTATCGCTCATACTTTGTACGGTCGAAGGTGCTTTGACAAATTCCACCAACGCTCATCTCAAACCTTAAATTGTCCTTAACTGATGCTCAGAAATCCTTTATCTGGCCATTGGATAAAGAGGCAAGCACTGGTCAAAAAGTAAAAACAAATAAGTACACATCCTTGGTAAATCGCAGCTTAAATCTTGCTGTGGAAATTGGAAGTTTCCCAATGACACCCAAAATACGATTGGTCATAGAAATGTGTTCTTTTCCATAAAGTTTCTCTAGATCTTTTCACACTTGACAAACAGGTGGTATATCTCAAAGCTGAGTACAGTCAAACAGACGGGCTGTAACATCTCTGTTAATGCAGCAAATGCTTATTAAATGTTTTTCCTTAAAGGGACCCCAAAATGCATTTTTGGGTTTTCCCTGTCCTGCAATGTGTTATATATTGTCTGCATGTAAATGGTCTGCAAAGGATACAATCCAGTAGTTCCCTCCAGAGGGAGTTCCTCTCCCAAACACATGTCATAATAGAGGCACAAATTACAAAAATATGAACCTGAAAATGATCATAACAGGGCACCTTTAACCTTTGACCTTAACCTTCAAGTGGTTTTGCCATACTTAAAAGAAAGCTTAAGGTCTGTCGTGCAGCAGGCCAACATTGAAACAACACCTGAACTGAAAAAGAGCCCCTGTGGTCAAAAAAAGAAAAGAAAAACTCAACAATTTAACTTTTCGAACTGGAAGCTTCAGCTGTGAGTCCCACATGAGTAGGGGTGGAACCGAGCCCCGGTATTAAACGGGCCCCGGGGCTGAATTATTAAAGACCGTGGTACCGTTAAGCTCCGACGTTAGCGGTCTTTTTATCGGTACTGGAGACATGTAAAACATATATGTTGTATGTATTATTGCTACACAAACATTATATTGCAGTATTAGTGTCGCCAACTCCGTTTCTAATATGCAAAAAGACTGCAAAATGCGTCTATGATTATTTTTAGTATTTTCGATCTCTCTCCCGTCTGTGTGCGAGGGGGCGGGGCAGTTTACAAACACGCAGCTGCTACATGCAGCAACACACACACACGGAGGAGATGGCGGAGAGAACGCGCTCCGTGGTGTGGTTAAACTTTACCCGTCTCGATGCTCGTTGCCTAAAGTGCAATAAGAGTTTAGCATGTAAGGGCGGTAACACGAGCAATTTGCCTAAACATTTAGCAAAGGTGCTCCACATTCAGACGGAGGAATGCACCGGGTTCCACTGTCGTTCTAGTAGCTCTGTAGCCCCGTCCACGAGTAACGTTTCCACGTCAGGTGTTATGTATGCTAGCAGCAACACACGGAGTTAACACAATTATACAAACATGGGTTAATGATGAGAGGAAACTGAGTTATTTATTTTGTTAAAGTTTCAGCTATTCTGTTTACAGTTCTGTCATCACATTATTTAATACGATTTGTTAAAACACTGTTGTTTCTTTTGATGTGAAATATTATGTATTTAATTAAAATAAAAAGCAATGTTAGTTTTGTTCACAATTTGTTTAGTTAGTTTACCGTATTTTTTTCTCCAAAAGAACCGATAAGAGTACCGTTAAAAGACCGGACCGATAAGCGGTATAGATAAAAGTAGTAGTACCGTTAAAACCTTAACGATACCCATCCCTACACATGAGTAATATCAGCTGCAGTGAGACGAACAAACTCTCTTACGAACCTGCTTCTTCTCACCCCCCCCATCTTCCTTTTCTTAACTCCTTCTTGTCTGGTGTAAATAAATTCGCCTACTGAGCCTGCCACACAGAAACGTTAAAGAGTTTTTTCTAGACCACTTGCTTACAGAGTTTATTTTTGCGTCATTGTGTTGGAGCCTTAATTTAACATATGAAGCTTAGTAGACCGGCTAGTTGTATAATAGCTATGTGTCACCATAGAAATTATGGATCACCATAGAAACAAGGCACACCATGAAATCCATTGACGGAAACACATAAGAAAGGAGTAAAAGGAAGTAACATATCAGTTGACCCTGAGCCCACAGAAGCGTATTGACAGTGGTTAACATTAAAGTAAAAGACCCTATGAATTTATCTTTTATCTGATAAATGCATATTCGATGACCTCGAACATCGCAATCATGGAATAGAAGAACATTAATTCAATATGAAAACATGAATATGGATGTTCCCTTTTAACCTCTGCTGCCTGTAGAGAAGAGTTAACTTACTAAATGTACAGAAGGTGAGAGCACAATGTGCTTTTTTGTATGGAAAGACATTTATCATCTTTGAAAAGGGTTCATTCTTTCAAGCTCCCTTCTTATTGGGAATAACAGCTCAAATAAGCTCTATGGAAAAGCCTGCCCTGCTCACTGTGTCAAAACACTGAAGCGTAGCTTTTGATGTTCCTCACATGGTGTGAACAATATTCAATCATTGCAGCTTTTTAACAACTTTAAAGGTAAAAAAAAAACATTAGTCCACAAAGATCGGTAATTTTGTACCTTATTTAAAGAGTATACCTTTCTGACTAAAACCTCTCTTTAAAAAGGCTATTTGTATCTTCTGCATTACTGTAGACTTTTTTTTGGGTGATCGAAAGTACATTAGTGTTTTTGTGCATGTAAATGTTGCATAGGCTAAAATCCCAAAGTTCCATTCCGAGGGAGTTTCTCACCTTTTGAACATTAAAGCATGTAAAACTGTCACAGTAAGCAGAAAATATAAATATTAACCTTAAATTAAATTAAAGTGCCTCACAACTATTTTCCAGAACAATCAATATCCTTATTCTGCCATCTGATACTAGGGCACTGGTTTTTGTTTTGTTTTGGGCGACAGAGGCAGCATGGCCTCAGGACTGAGCCTGAAGTAAGACTTCTTTAAAAGCTGCTTCTGTAAATCCGCTCTTTGTTGGGGCAACATGTCTAGACCGGGTGAAGTCAGCGTCAGAGGACCACACAACCCCTCTCGTCTCGTCTTTCGCCTGAAGCTTCAAATAATGATGACGTCCCACTTTTGTTCCTCTTGCTTTCTGAACTCCTGCTGCACTCACTTCATCCAAGTGCTGTTCTCTTTTCAACTGGCACAGAGAACAAGTGAGAGACATCGTAGGTTTTTTTTCTGTATGACTTGTTAAGGAAGTATCTGCTCTATATATTTCAAGAGATGCAAGGGGGGCTAGCATGATACAGGATAATGTCTGGTATAAATCCAGCCCACAGGAGAATATGATTATCTAGTCTGCGTGCAGTGCATTTATAACTGCAGCATACCTTTTTATGCGCTTCAAAAATGGTAACTACGCCATAAAGAGGGGCTCAGTGGACCCAAATCGATAGCATTCAGTTTTATATTCAGTTTTAGTCTGCACAGTCAATAATCCCTGACACCTGAGTTATCTTATCTCCTCCTTGGAGCCATTTGTTTAGCGCCCGGAGCCGGATTGCCTGAGGAGTGTTGGCAGGAGGAATGCTGATACGTGTTTTGTTGTAAAGTGATGTGAAAGGCGTGGAAGGGAGATGACAAGGGAGGAAGTTAATGTTTTCTTCTTCTATTCTTTCGCTCTGTTGATATTGGAGCTGCTTCAGACGGAGCATGTGACTCACCTGAGCATATGCCACGCTAAGGAGACGGCAGTTTGCAGCTCTACACACGTTTGTCAGAGACTGCTGCTGTGGAGGCATAAATCATCTCTGTCTGAGTTAAATGTCAGCCACTCAGAAATACACACAAAGCACACACGAGATCAACACATTTTCCATTGAATTAAAACACTGTTCGATCTGGTTCATTCATTATTGACCCTGCTCTCACATAAGAGGCATTTAATTAAATGTCTTGAAGGAAATGTCTGCTATTATACAAGGAGTGTTGACTTCAAAGACTTAACTAATGGGTTTTCTAAGTGAAAAATGCCATAACCGGAAATAACTCATCGTAAACATAGCCACAAGTTTGCCTCTCTTGAATCCTCAACATCCAACCAAAATAGGTTTCACATCAACGAGATCCTAACCCTAACCCTACCATTAATACACCAGCATAATTCAAGGCTTTACCATTGTTTGAATGAAAAATGCACATAGTTTACCCAATCCCCCCTTTCTTTCGTATGGTGGCCCACAGGTGCAAACCCATAACTTCATAACTTAACAGTCCCCAAGTATCCCTGTTTCCGTTGTGTTTTGTTCATGCAGCACTTTTGGTAAACGCTGTGCATGTGTTGCCAAGATGGTGAAGATGTTTGGCACATTTTCTTTTGTTTTTTTGCATAGTTTTTGAAAGTGCAGCACCTTTCTCCCAAAGGAAATGTATTTGGCCAGTGTAGCGCGTTTGCACCAGTCAGCCACCGTATACTAAAGAGCTGTTCTGAAACACAGGTGGGTTTGGCCCTTGAAATCGTGGCAATGCCAACACAGCCTAAGTCATGGCTTACCTGAAAATGTGAAAGAAGTGGAGTGTTGGTGCAGCCTATGCTAGCCTGGGTTAGGGCTGCACGATTTTGGGAAAAAATGTAATTGCGATTTTTCTGACAAATATTGCAATTGCGATTCGAATTGCGATATTTGTTTTTAAGCGACCCAACGGAAGTTTATTGTAAAATGTGGCCATAACTCCGGCTAGGAAGGTCGTATCAACGTACTCCCGTCTCTAGCACCCCCGCAGCCCGAGCTACGAGTGAAAAAACTAAACTTACATGAAACTTCCGTTGGGTTACTTTAAAGTCAAGCTTCAGTTTAAGATTCACCCTGTAATAGATGTGATGGAGCATTACTAACCTGACTCAGATGGTTTGTTTCACCAAACCATCTAAAGCTCCATTGGAAGCCATTTGGAAAGGGCAGGCACTTTCAGAAGCACTTGGCAGGTGATTGGATCAATCTGTCTATCACCTTCTATCATGGGCTACTTCTGATTGATTAACAATGGCTGGTACATGTGGAGCACAGCACTTCTGATTAGTGTGGATGACTGACACACAAGACAAAAAAATGTTTAAAAAAATCACAGGCTTTGCGATTTGATAATCGCATCATTTCAAATCGCGATTTCGATTTAAAATCGATTAATCGTTCAGCCCTAGCCTGGGTGACACAGTGGCGCAAACAGCTAGAAAATAACAACCTGTGAAAGCAACCCCTTGTCATTTAAAGCAACCGTGCCGTACATGTGCTGTTACCATTGAAACTGTGCTGTTACCATTGAAACTGTGCTGTTACCATTCTTGGGCCAGGACTCTCTTGAAAAAGAGATGTTTAATCTCAATGAGACCTATCCTGGTTAAATAAAGGTAAAATAAAATAACAAATTAAGCCCAGCTTTGGGCCCTAATATAATTTTTGTTCAGATAGTTATTTAAAAATGTACAACCCGAACAGGAAAATAAGCTACAGTATAGAGACTAAAACTAAAACTGCTAATAACGTATGATTCTCTGTCTAGAGGACCCGAGTTCAAATCCGACCCAGGGAGCATTTATGTAATCCAAGAAAATAACCTTAAAAAATAGAAATATATGTTAGTTTAAATGTTTGAATATATGAAAACGTTCCCCCACTATTGATGAAGTAACACATACAGTATATCTGAAATCTAAAATATGTCTATTGAGGCAAGAAATAAGTTATTTTCTCTGTTCATTCACTTTGTTCATCTCTTATATCTTAACTTTCCTAGGCTGATGCCTCTGACTTTTTTGTCACAAACTGTGTTCAGTAGTTCAGCAGGACTGAACTAAAATAAAACCTAAAATAAATGTGTAGAGCCTAAAAGTCAACCTTCAGGTAACATGTAAAGTTACACAGGAGAAGTTGAAATATATCAATCGTCTTTCAGATTCAGATCTTTGGTATTTAAGACTTAACCCTCCGGTATCATTCGATTGGACTACGCAAATTAGTCATTCGAGACAAAAATGTCCACTGCAAAAGACTTTGATAAAAACATTATATTAAAAGGTTTTTTTCACAACTTTTTTGGGTTCAATCTTTAAAGCAACTTCCGCCCTAATAGAAAATACCAAAAATGTAATCATTTTCAGGATTTTAACCCTTTCAATGCCATTTTGAAAACATGAAACCACTGTGATTAAAAAAAAAAAAAGCCGAACCTCCCAACATTTATTATATGGAAAATAACTGCTTTTTTGTGCATGTTTTTCATAGAAAACGCAAATTCATGTTTTAAAACTGGCAGTTCAAGGGTTAAAATCCTGAACATAATTTAACATTTGGTATTTTTGATCAGGACTGAAGTTGATTGAAAGATTTAACCCCAAAGAGTTTTAATAAATATTAATCTGTTGTCCTTTTAGAGCAGTTTTTGGAAGTGGACATTTTTGTCCCAAATGACTAATTTGTAACTTTTTTTGTTCAATCTGATTTTGTGCAAAAACTAATGATGCAAAAAAATAAATGTTGTTGCTAATCTTTGACATATCCAAGACTGTGATAAAAAAAAAAGCCGACCCCCCCCAACATTTATTATATGGAAAATGACTGCCTTTTTGTGCATGTTTTTCATAGAAAACGGAAATTCATGTTTTCAAACTGGCAGTTCAAGGGTTAAAATCCTGAACATAATTTAACATTTGGTATTTTTGATCAGGACTGAAGTTGATTGAAAGATTTAACCCCAAAAAGTTTAAAAAAATATTAATCTGTTGTCATTTTAGAGCAGTTTTTGGAAGTGGACTTTTTTGTCCCGAATGACTAATTTGTAACTTTTTTGTTCAATCTGATTTTGTGCAAAAACTAATAATGCAAAAAAATCCATTTTGTTGCTAATCTTTGACATATCCAAGACTGTTATAAAAAAAAAAGAGCCAGTCTCCAGATATGTATTTTTGGGAAAATAACTCACTTTCTCTGTTTTCATCATGAAAAAAAACAGCGGTTTCATGTTTTCAAAATGGCATTGAAAGGGTTAAAATCCTGAAAATGATTACATTTTTGGTATTTTCTATTAGGGCGGAAGTTGCTTTAAAGATTGAACCCAAAAAAGTTGTGAAAAAAACCTTTTAATATAATGTTTTTATCAAAGTCTTTTGCAGTGGACATTTTTGTCTCGAATGACTAATTTGCGTAGTCGATTTGTTACACAGTGAATTAAAGACCGATTTGATTTTTTTTTAATTGAATTCCAAAATAGATCGAGAAAATAGCCTTGTTACAAAAATGCAGGCCGTTTGCACCAACACAACCAAAGTTATTGCAAAATGAAAAGTGAAAAATTACCCATATGGACAAAAACGTCCACAGTGATACCGGAGGGTTGGTGGGGTAGGTAAATTTGAGAAACCGGCTCGAGATCGCTAGAATTTGAAAATACACAACCGGAGAAAATCTGCCACTTCCTTATAGAGCCCCTCCTCCAACACACACGAACGCGCACATGACCAATGAGGGCACGAGATAAGTTTGTGCCCCGATGGAAGGCTGACAGGCAGGTAGGCCATCCAATCCGTTTAGCCGGCCCGGCTAAACGGATTGGATGTACTTT
Organism: Pseudochaenichthys georgianus; assembly: GCF_902827115.2. NCBI lineage: Eukaryota > Metazoa > Chordata > Actinopteri > Perciformes > Channichthyidae > Pseudochaenichthys > Pseudochaenichthys georgianus. Next base: position 11,468,238 of record NC_047511.1, on the reverse strand, counting down.
TTACAGTTTTACGGCTTCTACAGATGACATTTTTTTATGGATTTTTTGTCAAAGCACTTAAGATATGCATTGCTATCGGGATGTTAAGAGCATTCCATGGAATATAACAACAAGTGTATCTCGAGCCGGTTTCTGAAACTTACCTACCCCACCTTTAAGACTGCTGATGTATGCAGGTTTACTGCTGGTGTCAGCTTTTTCTTCATAACAATTCTAAAGTATTGGTTGTGATTGGTCAACCATTAAGAGATGTCCCGCCTCTCAACCAATCACGAACAATGTCTTGGAGCGCTAGCAAATAGAAGCGTGAGGGCCTCTTTAATACTTTCCCCTTTTAAACCACTCCAAACTTTTCGGATAATCCTTCTCAGAGAAAGAAAATTGCCTTCATTGTCCTATAATTTATTTACTTTCTAACACCCGTAGGGGATCAGCCTCCTTATATTCCACCCTAATCTGTCTGCCACACTACTCTTCACCTGCACAGCCCCCGTCATTCTGCTTTTCACTGTAGATAGTTATCTCGGCACAGACAGATAACTTTAAGGTCCCCGCCACTGCGCCAGCCAGCCAGACCAAACCCAGACACCAGATCAGATAAATCACCACAAGGTGTTCCTCTTTGATCTGCTAATCTCTGGAAACCCCGCTGCACTGTGGGTAGATACGGGTCTGTGGCATAGCCGCGGGAAGTAGGGGTGCTGGGGGTGCTGCAGCACCCCCTGTTGGTGAGTGGTGTACATTTGAAAAACTGTGACCACCTAAATAAAAATGATTAAACTACATAAAATAGTTATGATTTTACTTAAAATAAAATTAGCTGTATAATAATAATAATAATAATAATAATAATAATAATAATAATAATAATAATAATAATAATAGTCATAGTATATATTTGTATCAGTCAGGTGGCTTGAATCTATTTTCCAAATAAATAAAATCCGAGTCATCTAGGTCGTAGGTCGTGGGAGAGTGACGTAATTGACGCGACACACACACTGCAGAGTGACAACTTTCTAGAATGGCGCAAAAAAGGATTTTGGATTTTTTTCTCCAACAAACAACCCAATACAAAGAGTGGACCACCAGCTACTCCTCAGCCACCACCTCTACAACTAGAGTAATATGACACAGAAGAGACTGACACATCTGACTTTGATGCATGTCCACAGTAACATGTTGGACAATGTGTATGTATCTGCTCTAATGAGAGTCTTCATTAGTGCCACCCCAGGCTACATTTGGAGTTTTGTGAAGCCCCAACACAAGGTAAAAACGATATTTTTCCTTTAATGCTGCTGCCACTGTGCCTTGTCAATCAGTTACAATTGAATTCATAGTTTTATTAATATTGTAAATAATATTTTCTGACTATTTGTAATGTTATGTAGGTTTGTAAGACCCATAGTTAGCATGTGGGCATGTGCAGCTGTTGCTAAGTGATGTAGGTCAATAATGGTTTATTAAGCCTAACAGTTAAGGCGGGACACCCCAGGTGAATAGGGTAATTGTTTTTAACTTAAAGATATCAGCTAGAAATGTCTCCAGTTAATTACCTACAATAAGGCAATTGTTTCTTGTATTACAAGTGTTCTGAATATGCAAATGACCATTATCTCATTAAATTTGTAAATATTTTAACACATTTCAGGAACCGAAATCTGAACTTTGGATAAAGCCAGGTTCAAAATTCTCGTTTCATTTTGTAGTCATATTAGTATCTAAGGCTTTTACAGAAGGGATATTGGATATCTCTTTTTATCACTCCATAAATCAGAAAATACTGTCAACAGCCCTAAAATATCAATTTCCGCCATGTTTTTAGGTGTACAATGTTGTATAATTCAGGCTATGAATGACATATGAACAAACCCTTCTGTAAAAGCCTTCATAATATTGATAGGAATATAACTGGAAGGTTTGGTGTCTCTACGTGCTACTGAAGTTGAAATTTCGAACTCAGAGTAGGAGAAAAAAATCATTTTGAGAAAACGACCTTCAAAGATTGCAGTGATGCGCTAGCTAAACCCTCCTGTTCTTTGGATGACAGTTTGCGCCTCGACGCACTCCGTGAAGGTATTTCATGTTCGGGGTCATTTGTTTTTTGTATAATCTTGCTTCGTGCAAGTGACAATTGTTGTTGTCTTCTCTCTGAACGTTTTTTTCGCCGTTCTTTTGCCATTTTGAGATTTCAATTTCTAGCGGAAAGCTAACCAGCCAGGAAGTGTTTTAGCACATCACGTGACGCATCTGAACGAATCACCTTGTCAGAAATTGACACCAGCCAATGAGATTTCGTTTATTGGTTTAAGACCCTTTTGTACTTTCACGATTGGTTACTGATACAAAGGAAATGACCATATTTGGATCCAATGAGATTGTGCAGGAGAGACGGAGCTTTCCAGCGATATCTCTGATGACATGGTGCACACAGCGGTCGCGGTACTTTATGTTACGTTAGAATGCTAACTTTTGGTGAATTTAGGAGAAATATACAGACACAAATAGACAAACTATAGTAAAATAAACACTTAAATGTGTATTTTGTACGTTTTCCTTCCAAAAGCCTCAAAGAAAACATGTTATGGAATCAAAATAGCACAACATCTCAAAATTGACCAGTGCATGAAAAACGATGTTTTTGCCTGCGGTGTCTCGCCTTTAACAAACTATTTATTTATTTATTTTTAAGCGGCCTCCTCCCCACTTTTGGCAGCACCCCCTGAGCAAAATGACTTCCCGCGGCTATGGTCTGCGGGCATACAGGAGGTGGATGGTGTGTATTATCCAAAAGTGAAAGAGGAAGATTTGAAGTAATAGATGGGGAGACAGAAAAGACACCATGTGAGCCATCATTTGTTTTCAGATTTTATATCTCCCTTAAAGAGTCACAGCTTTAATTGGTGCGATTTACCACCCAATTCCATTATTTCTACATCAGACATCCTCATTGTAAGGGAAACTTCTGTGTAGCAATGCAGTGGGAGTCACCGACTCAGGAAGGAGACACGGTAGAGCAGGAGCTTCAATGTCAAACACTGGAGGTTTATTTGGAGTTTCGGCCGGAGAGATTCACATCACAAGTCACAGCAGTCACGGTCTGACTGCACGGGTGCGTTGCCACGTCAATTCTGGAGCGCCTCTCTCTCATTAGCCCATTTAACTGGTTTCACAGAGTAATCAACATATTTTGATAAGATAGTTTAAACAGTTGGGCACACTGAGTCACTTGCGTCCGTCACTTATGGCCTCGAAGATGTCATACCTTGGAGTCCACAAACAACAAAGAAGGAAGTGTCCCAGTGCACCCACAACAACAGACCATCTGTGACCTAGTGTTGACCGGTCACAGAATGGGAACAATAACATTATGGCTCACGCAGCCTATGTCCTTAAAGGAGATAAACAGACGTCAGGGTTGGTCATGTACGTCATATCTAGGAGTCTAGGACAATTATTTCCCTAACACTCATTAAAATCGCTTTTTGTGTTTTGTTCTTTATTAATTGCTCATGTCTTCACTTTTTGTCTTTCTTTTGTTTGTCTTTCAAGAAGTCTCCCGCAGGCTTTAATCCCCTCAAAAGTTTTAGGAGGAGTAAAAATAGATCAAAGATAAAAAACATTTTTTGGAACAAATAGAAGGCCTTTCAAATGCTGCTTTCCTTTTTTAAATATTCAACTGCGTGCAGTTAGGTTTATCATATATGTTGCCCTTTCTATGTCCACAGTTTAAGGTCGCGTTCACACCAGCCTTGTTTAGTCCGGTTGAATCGATCCCTGGTGCGTTTAACCGCTTGGTGCGGTCGTTTGGGTCGGTGTGAACGCAGTCCGAGACCTCTGTTGTGAACTAAACAACTGGACTCTGGTCTGCCTCAAAGAGGTGGTCTCGGACCGCTTGCTAGTGAACTCTGGAGCGGTTCATCGCTGGTGTCAACGCAGTCCTCACCAAAACAAAGGAAGCGTAGTATTTACGCATCACAAGAACGTGGATGTCTTCAAAATCTTTAGCGAAAGAATGAAGTGTTGAACAGTGTCGTCTAAAGTAAAAATGCTCCGTCATCTATACATAAAAGTCGGTGAAACCTCCTCCTCACTGCAGAACGTCTCTCATTATATGTGTTATAATGTTTTTTTACGCATGTCGTCTGATATAATCATATGCGGGCCGCTAGAGTCTGTTGATATGCTCTCCAGATTAACAGCAGCATGTAACCTGCCGATGCTCCATGGTGGAGGCTCCGGTAGAAATTGCCGGGATTAGTTTTTTTACCCCCTTAATGTCTGACCAATTGTTGAACAGCATTTCCGTGCACATGACTTGTGTTTAAAGTGTATAGTCCATTTGAGTTTTGCCCATGTGAACGCAAACCGAACCTTCTGAACAATGAAACAATGTAACACACTGTCTTCTGGTGCGCACCAAAGTACCTCTATTAATGTCCTTACTTTTTATACTCAACCTCATGTGGTAACCCTGTTTAAAATAAATTCCAATATTTAATATGTGCTCTTTAAATCAAGACTTTTGTTCTTACGATACTAACAATTAAAAAAAGATGTTTGTTAGCATGTCAGGTAACAACATTATGTATTTCCTTTGAATTAAAAAAGCTGCGAATAAACACAAAGCACTTTTCCAAGTAGTCGTGTGATTTTCATGGTGGCTTTATATTTATCTGTGTGCAGTATGCTGATGAATGGTGTAAGCATTCAAAGCGTTCTTCCTTCCTGTGTGTGTCCTTCCAGAGTGCAGCTCAGACTGTCAGCGCTGCACGGCAGACCTCCAGACGGGCATCGGCAGTGTGTGTCTCTGGTGTGAAGTGGCGAGGACTTGGCTGCTTGGCGATCACTGCGTCTCCCACTGTCCTCAGGGACACTACGGCTATCACGGAGCCTGCATCAGTAAGGACTTTAACTCCCCTCGCCTATATATAGAGAGAGAGTTGCACAGTGAGGACGTGTTTTGTAAAGGCCGAGCAGGAAGTGAGCATTGCAAGGGTTCCATGACAAAAGCAATGAGATTTTTCCATTGGATTTCATAACAGTGCAGAAAATAATATCTGTGGCAAGCACACCTTTATAATATATGTTTAGGTTTGTTTTTGTTGCAGGACAATCTCCACATATTAAAATAAAGACCATTATGATATTTCAAGCATGCATGCAATCACCAGAAGTAAAAAGCTAACGTTAGGCTATAAGCTAACAACATTACGATAGCATGTATGCGCATCACTACCGCTAAGCTATTCAGCTATTGTTCGGCGTGATGATGTTATTTAGTCTCATTTAGTCACTCGTTAGCAACCTTATTGCTCATTACACATTCACAAATGGGGTATTTACTGACGTGTTCGTACTGATCTTATTTCAGTTATCTAAAAAAAACATGTCTTTGAAACGAGAAAACTGGAAATGGTAAAATCCTTACCAACTTCATGTTTTAGGACTGCTTCCTGCACCACTCTATTTGTAAACATATACATTTAAATCAAATAATCCAAGACCTTATTTAGACTTCTTACCAAAACAAATTCAAAGATCTGTTGACTGTGAGATTTGCAAACCAAATGCTAAATTGCTAACTTATTTCTGGGTTTTATGACTCATTCCTGCACCTCTCCAATACTGTACATAACAAGATCAGGCTGCCCTGAGTGTGAAGGGCCTTTATGTTTAATTGATCAGTCAAAGATCTCTAAAGTTAGGGTCATTTTATGAGCCTGGTAGAGAAACAGAGAAACACTCTTTTTTATTTATACCCTTGAAGATTTTTCTTATTTCTTTGTGGAACCACTATCAGTGCACTCTCCTCAGCTTGAACAAGAACATTGGCGAACGATGTTGATATACACTGAAAACGAATGAAAACATCGTTGCTTGCTTTAAAAGTAGCTCAATTCATGATGTCAGACCTTGGAAAGTATCTAGATATCCCTGCCCTGATGCCAAAGGAACTGCACACTGAATATATTTTGCCGTTTGATGTGTATGTCTGGACCGCTGCGTAAAAAGGAGGGTTTCTGCCCCGTTACTTCTCCGCTGCTTTCTTGTTCCAGTTTGAAAAGCAAACTGCAGGCAGTTTGCTTTTCAGCCCAACGGTATACTGTTTTTCTCAGACGCGGAGGGATACTGACTTGTTGTGAAAAGTAACTTACAATTCTACCCGTGGTATACGCTCAGTATATCACGGCTAAGAACCAATCAGATTGCTTGATTTGACTTGTCCGTTTTATAATTCTTTAATAACTCCAGGAAGAACACAGAACTTCCTCCCAGCTTACGGTTGATGCTTTTGGCTCCTAACTCTCATCATCATCACCATCATCATCATCATCAAGGTCATCATCCTTGCCCTCTTTATCATCATCCTCATCATCACTCTATTCCTCACCCTCTTCGTCGTCATCATCAACATCAACATCATCATCATCATCATCATCATCATCATCATCATCATCATCATCATCATCATCATCATCATCATCATCCCCATCTTTGTTTTTATATTCATCATCATCCTAAATATTTCAAACATCTTCATCTGATTTTCATGATCCTGCTTATAATGAACATCATCTTCATCACTCGTTAACATCGTAATCTTCATCATCATCATACTCCTTCTTGTCCTTCATTTCTTCGTCATTATTTCTATTAACCTCCTAATTGTATATCAGAATTGTTGCCGTCATACTTATCTCATCTTCATCATCACCATCATCATCATCATCATCATCATCATCATCATCATCATCATCATCATCATCATCATCATCATCATCATCATCATCCCTCTCATCATAATAATCAAAATCCCATCATGCTCCTCCTGCTTAATCTCTTATTATAGAGTTTCATCTTCACCAGCTTTATCTGCCTGCCAATCAACATCATCCACCTACTCCTCATCATCATCCTCCTCCATCTGGTCCTCCTCATCCTCATCAGCATCATTCTCATATCAACCCCCTCTTCATCATCATACTCCTGCTCATTCACATCCTCCGATCTCATCAGTATTGTCATGGTCATCGTGGTCATCGTGGTCATCGTGGTCATCGTGGTCATCGTGGTCATCGTGGTCATCGTGGTCATCATCATCATCATCATCATCATCATCATCATCATCATCATCATCATCATCATCATCATCATCATCATCATCATCATCATCATCATCATCATCATCATCATCATCATACTCCTTTTCATCCCAGTCATCTTCATCATCTTCGTCATCACTACGCAGTGTTTCAGCAGCAGAAGCCCCTCCACGCTGAGCTGCGGACATATTTAAATGCAGAGAGTGTGAGCAGGAAGCTTCAGGCTGTTGAGCGGAAACCTCTGGAGTCTCATTTAGCTGAGCCCTCGGCAAACACACACACACACACACACACACACACACACACACACACACACACACATGCGCTTTCAGACATACAGTAACCATTTTATTTTTAGCCAGGTAACGTCTCACTGCTGTTGTTTCAGGCCCGAGGAGGAGTTTTGCCATCAGAGGGAATTTTGAAGTTTATTCTGGTGTTGATGATATTATGTAAGGCTGGATATGAGCATTGAGGGGTGGGGAGTGCAGCAGAGTAATATGAGAATGGTTAGACCCATGATAGTAATTAGTGATACTTGTGAATATGTATTTCTAGATGTGGCTTTAATTAGTGCATGTATTGCATGGTTTTATCAAGGATACATTTAAGTGATCATTTAAATACCTTTGGTCATTTTTCACGGTGGGCACGTAGCTACAGAACATAACTGATACTGTATTTTTTTAAATGGCCTCTTCTTGCTCATTTTCAGGTTCATATGTATACGTTGTCCCTCTACTGTGACATGTTAACATGCTTTAATGTTCTAGAAAGGTCTTTATTGTTCTCATACTCTGTAGTGATTGTTCAACCGCTTAGAGAGGTCCCTCCCCTCACATTCACATTGTTGGAGCTCTAGCCAATACAAGAACATGTGTTGCATAGTGATGTCATTATGTCACGGAAGTAAACAAAGGAGTCCAAGCGAAGCGTGTCAGGCAGGGGGAAAGTGTGGGGGAGAGAAACTCCCTCTGGAGGGAACTTTGGGATTTTAGCCGTTGCAGACCATTTATATGCACAAAACCTATATAACACTACAATAGTTTCAATAGTATTTTCATGTATTTTAATCTCATAATATGAATAGGTTTAATAGTATGCAAGTACCCAATTATGCTGCTTTATTTTACTGTTCACATCCTTCATCTAGCAAATATTGTTTATTAAAGGTGGGGTATGTAAGTTTGAGAAACCGGCTCGAGTGCGCTAGAATTTGAAAATACACGACCGGAGAAAATCTGCCACTTCCTCAGAGCCCCTCCTCCAACACACAGGAACGCGCACATGACCAATGAGGGCACGAGATAAATTTGTGCACAGATGGAAGGCTGACAGGCAGGTAGGCCATCCAGTTACTTTAGCCGGGCCGGCCAAAATGATTGGCCGGGCTTTTTACAGTACTACTGCTTCCACAGATGACATTTTTGTATGGATTTGTTGTCAAAGCACTTAAGATATTCATTGCTATCGGGATGTTAAGTGCATTCCATGGAATATAACAAAAAGTGTGTCTCGAGCCGGTTTCTCAAACTTAACGCTGCATTCTTTTATTGTATCTCACATTTATTTCACACTCTGTTTTCATAGGATCTTTAAACCTTCTTCCAATGAAAATGCACCAAACAAACTTACTGCGGATGGAAATGAGCTATTAGTTCAAATCTGGCATAATTCACCTCTATTTTCTGAGATGAATTCATTTGTATGCATGGTTGGTCCTTGCATTTCTTCACAGGATGCCATTCATCGTGTGATGGCTGCAGTGGGGCGGGGCCTCTCTCCTGTACGTCCTGCCCGTCCGGCAGCGTTCTGTTGCCCTCGGGTCTCTGCGCTCCAGAATGTCCTCTCGGTTACTATGACAATGGTCACAAGATCTGTCAAGGTAAGTAGGGAACTGCCCCTCTGCATCTCACATTAAATCACATATCGTACTACTGTACACGCGATCTGATCCTGCTATTGTTTAACCTCTAAGTAATTACATTCAATATATTTTAGAATTGACAGGAATTATACAGATTATAATTAATTTCAATACATACATTTAAAAAATATGAGTATTTAAATAAAATAAAATAGATTTAAATGCTTAAAAATAAACTCTACCATGATTCATTTCTGTGAGTGCAGAATGTTTTGCAGGGGACCCTAATGCACGGTGGCCAACAGGGGGACCGCGTTACAACGGCTCAAAACACTCCCATAAGGAGAAACATGTTGCCGTTTCAAAAGAAAATTGAAAAACACAAATGTGCAAAAACACATGCAAATGAAGAAACACATTCACAGCATTTAGAAAACATTAGCCAACTTGCGCAGGGGTTATTAAAAATAAATAAATAAAACGCTGCGAATAAAAAAAATGCTGCAAAAACTCAAAACCCAAAGGAAACAGCTTGTACCGGAGTACTTGTTGATGTTCAGGGATTATGAAGTTGGCCACCTCTCACTGGAAACGTCCCTAAAATGTAAGTTTTATCGGGTTATTTCAACGATGTGATCACACGATTCCTTTCCATATTATTGCAGATCAATCAATCAATCAATCAATCAATCAATCAACAACTTTATTAATCCCACAAGGGGCAATTGGTTATGAGCAGCAGCTTATGTCATGTACACAGGCAGGAACATACAAGAAGAAAACACACAGATACACCCGGGAGCACAGATGTGGATAATTATAATAATACACTATAAATAGTTCAAAGATCTACTGTAAGCTGGCTTGCTAACCTAGTCATTTCCAATATACTGACAAAGCACTTCCAATTATGAAACAGGCTGACTTTGCAAGAGTGGCAGTTGGCCCACATTATAATCTTCAAACATCATGAAGCGCTCCGGTCCCATCTGTGTGCATCGCTTTTTAGTGTCGCTGTTTACGATGTTTTCTTTTGCAACTTTTTTGTGTTTGCTGTGTTTCATCAATGCAGTGCTATTGGTGAACCCTGCGCATGTGTTGCGTTTCTCTCCTCCTAAGTCTATTTGGCCGTTGTGGCGTTTGCCCCTGTCAGCCACCGCACTAATGACTTGCAGGAAGTGGACACAGAAATAAGAACACTAGACAGTACAGTGGTTCTGGTTTAAACACCAGCTTATTTTGTTTCTGAGACGTTCAACATGGCAGTCATTATAACCGTGAACTTCAAAGAAAATGCACCCTCTTGTTCATTATTTTGCATTATACAGTATACTGTGTACGTTTGAAGTATTGGTAACTGACTCAGCTTCAATTGAAACAAAAACTCCTTTTGTTGTTGTACTTCTGTAAGTTTCCTTGAAAACATTTACTACAGTGATACGTCAGCCATGTATTGAAGCTGCCACTTACTACCTGGTACTGAATATATTATGACTTTAGTAACTAAAAAGCACTCAGACAGCACGTAACTTTCTCAAGGTCTCTTAATCATTGAAAGAAAACCATGATGGTAGCCTCTTTTCAATCAGGTATTTGCAGCTTGTTCATAAAACCTTTTTGGCAAACATTCATAAGGTATTTATCTATTTTATTCAAGAAATGTCTGCTTTTGTCCATCGCCTACCAAATTACCTTGAAATATGTTTTTTCTGAGATATCCTGTTCAAAAGCAGTCAACAAGCTCCAATCGACACATTCTTTAATTCATTATAATAACTCAGTTGCTGCAGCCTTGAGTGGATAATTTGCAAACTCAACAATCATAGTATAATGAAAATATATGTACTATTATTAAACCTTAAGAAGTTGAAAAAATCTGAGGCACTCGGGAAGGCAATGATTTATAAAACCTGTAATCGCTCATGCCTATTCACAGTGCCAGGTAAACACGTGGGTTTTATCAGGCAAGTAAAGGCACAGGTACTTCATGTTTTTTAAAGCACTACCCTGTTGAGTGCCTCTGATTACTTCAACACCTTAAACGTGTTCTACTGCTGCGTATGAGTGTTTAAACATTGTTAGGGTTTTCCTTATTAACTTTGGTCACTAACTAACTTTTAATGTTAAAAATTAAACTGTTCTTTGTAACAATGTTGAAATAGACAAAGGTTTCCCATTTTTTTTCAAGCACTTTGGTTGTATTTTAAAGTGTGATAAATATATATATTTGTTGTATTATTATTTAAAGTGCATGTTTTATTCATACTTATTAATAATAAGTATTATTATTATTATTATTATGTATTAAATATGTAATATTACTATAAATAATAAAAGTTATTATAATTATAGTAGTAGCAGTAATAATACGTGCAGTAATGTGTTATGAGTGTTGTAATTATAAGTAACATTATTCATAGTATAAGTATCATTTATACATATTCATTATAATAATATTATAATCATTATAAATATAATTGTAAATAATAATAATAGTAATTGTATTAGTAGCAGTAATACTAATGGTATAGTATGATTTTGATTATTATTATTGTTTGTATTCTTATTATTACTCTTATTATAAATGACCAAAGCTGCACTCTTGCACACAGTTCTATGTCAAAAGTATATAACAATATTATAACCATCGTTGAAAGTGTTAAAACGCCTATTATACAAAATATCACTGACTCGAAACAGTCGGTATTTTTGGTGACCGCAGACATGATTACATCTTGTCACTCATTTCCTCTTCCCTCTGACCTTGGTACAACCTTCTTGTCTCCGCAGTGTGTGACAGCCAGTGCCTGACGTGCGACATGCCCGGTGTGTGTACGTCCTGCCGCGACCCGGCCAAGGTGCTGCTGTTCGGAGAGTGCCAGTATGACAGCTGCGCCCATCAGTACTACCTCAACACCAGCACGCGGGCCTGCAGAGGTACGCCATCGTAACCCGACACACACTGCAGCACACAGCGAGGGGAAACACTGGATTGATAATGAGGATGTAGTTCGCCCTTTATGATACCCATAAATTACTCTCCATCTATATTGCATGTACTGCAGTGTGCTACATTGACTTTATGGGGTCCATTGATCAAGTCATAAACTGGGACCATATATGCAAATCCTACACATTATGTGTGCGTTACAACTCCGTATAAAATCTTGCAGCCTGCGGAGAAGGTGATGAATGGGCCTCAGAGGAACAATGTCCAGTCTGAATACCTCGTCTTTTTTTCACTTTGCATGCAATAACTGCCTATATATTTAATGACCCACTAACCGCCCGAGACCACATGCTGTGTGACTCTCGCTCCGCATTATCGCTAAGATGTGTGAAAATGTGTCCCGCTTCTTTTTCTCCTGGATGGGATTTATGTTCAGAATGCGAGCCGCCCAACTGTGTTGTCACACTGGCTTAATACAGATATCCACTAATTCACAGAAAGCCATTTCATGTGGAGCTTACATCACCTTGCAGACTTGCCTTTATCAGCGATTTGGTTCAATGTAATGGGATTTGACGAGGTATCAGGGGCCCGAAGGAACCCGCCCCGGAGGTCTGACACGAGAATAGAAACTAAGCTGACCGCTAGAGGCTAGATTCCCAGTTTGATTTCCTGTGAGGCAGCTAGCAGCGCCTCTCAGCTCGACAGGTGGTTGTAGCCATCGACGTTCTATTTATCCCCGCAGCTAGCCGCATCCGCTGCCCGGGTAATCCACTGAACCTTAGATGAACCCAGAGCATTGGGAAGCAACACTGCTTTCTGCTTCATGAAAACTCCCAGGTCTTTGAGGAGAACCTTTGGGAGCTCTCACTTGCAACCACAGGGGAAAGTTAGAGACAATCTCTTATAAACCTGTCAGCACTTCTACCAACAACCCACATCGGTTTGGATTCATCACTGATATAGGGAGGAACCCCTAACTCTGCTGGGTTTTTTTTAACGCAAATGTAGGCAATAGACAAAGTGAGAGAAAATGTGAAAAAACGTTGAGAAGCGAAGGAGTTAAAGAGTGTTTACCTGCAGGAATCAAAATGGATATGTCCTTTAAGAGAATTGAGGATGTGACTGAGGGGGAAATATAAAATGTTGAACACACAGTAAGATCTTAAGGTATATCTTATCCCAATGTTGGTCAGTGAGTCCCTCCAAACAACAGAAAGATGGATTGCCATGCGCTTTAGAAAAACTGATCTTGGTTCCAAGACAATTTATCCTGAGGACTTTTGAGATCCTATGATTTGTCTTTGAGTAAATCAGCAGATTAACAGTTTTTGTTCTTGAGTGAAATTTCCCGACAACTATCATTAGCCATGACAATTGGTGTATGCATTACTGTGAACAGAGATTAATAATTATCATTCGGTTATGACATCGTAACCTTAGTTACAAGGACATTTACTGTGGCCTATTTATTGATTTAAAGGATCAAATACATACTTTTATCCATCTTGCAATCTGTCTTACTTTACAATGAGCAGAATACTTTTCAATGTTATAAGTTATAACATTTTACATTACAAGTATATATTCTGTTTTACATGGCCTAGTGAATACTCAATTCTGATTGGTCATTTGGACATTTCAGAGGTTTTTAATACTCGATAACTCACTGCTTTTCTTAGCAGAAGCAATACGATAATGCTTTAGTCAATAAAATGCGTTTCAATTAATATTGTGAGTCAAGTCGTTGGTTTATTTAGTATGTGGCCGTGTATTAAATGGATCCCTTACTTATATAATGCCCCCCTGCTTACTCTGTAATTGCTGAGAATGCTTGGTAAGTCATCTCTCTTGATTTAGTTTTAATAAAAACCTAGCAGCTCACACAAACACAGAGTTGTATTCATCCTAATTGTGTTGAATTCTCTTGTCAATATGAATGGAGGGCAGCACAACACACACCAGATGTGCAGCTGATAAGAGAGAAAGGGGAAAAACACAATTAGGTTTAGAATAAATCCCTCTGATGAAAATAATGTATTACTCTCTTTATTTCTCTCCCCCCTCCCTCTCTTCTGCTCTCACCTTTTGCTCTTGCCTTCAAAATCCCCTCATGTCTAATCCCACTGTCCCGCTTAAAAACACACTATCCTCCTCCTCCTCCTCCTCCTCCTCCTCCTCCTCCTCCTCCTCCTCCTCCTCCTCCTCCTCCTCCTCCTCCTCCTCCTCCTCCTCCTCCTCCTCCTCCTCCTCCTCCCCATGTGCCTCTCTCCATCCCGTCTCCAGAGTGCGACTGGAGCTGCAACGCCTGTAAAGGTCCCCTGAGGACAGACTGCCTGCTGTGCATGGAGGGACATGTGCTGCAGGATGGACTGTGCACCCAGGGGTGCTCCACTGGCTTCTATCGAGACGGGGACAAATGCCTCGGTCAGTGTACCACAATCAGAATCCTTCTTTTGCCCTCTGTCTGCATATTAAGCACTTGAAGTTGCTTTTCTTAAAGGTCCCCGATTATGCAAAATCCACTTTTTCATCAACATGTGTCCCCTCTGTGTAAAGAGGTTCTGAAAGTTTCAGGAAATAAGATTCGCTCACTTTTTGTCCAGATCCATTTCTATAAAAAGCTGTCTGAAAAGGAGCTGATCAGACTTTTGCCACTTTATGATGTCATAACGATGTTGTGGCTTATGCAACCATTAGCCAATCAGCAACAAAGGTATAACCCCCCCCCCCCCCCCCCCCCCCCCCCCCCCACACCTTATCACCTGAATCTCCTCCTAGAGCTCTATTGTGTCCTTTTTAACCAGATATCTCTCAGAGGGGCGTGGGGAGGGGCACCTTATTTACATCTAAAGTAACAGACAGAGAATCAGCACTTTTGAAACAGGGCTGAAACAGAGGGGATTATGGGACGCTGCAATGATCTGTTTGGTATTTGGAGCCAAACACTTCAGAGACATGTTTTGTATGTATCTGAGACCTATAACATATTGATGAAAAAGAGTATAATAGGGGACCTTTAAGTAAAGTACAAGTACCTCAGAAATGTTCTTCAGAACAGTACTTGAGTAAATGTACTTAGTTACTTTCCACCGCTGGTTTTAAAGCTCTCAGTGTGTTGTATGTGTCCTTGTCAGGCTGTGATGATCACTGCACTGAGTGTCGGGGTTCAGGACAGTGCCATATGTGCCAGCCCCCCTACGCCACCCTGCAGGGTCAGTGTGTGCTGGAATGTGGCCGGAACTACTTCCTGGAAGCCTCCTCGCAGATTTGCAAACGTAAGACTTTGATGAATGCTACCCTTTTCTACATCTCTAAGAATTGGCCTATTTTGGAGTCAAAGGCATGATTTCAAAACAGTTTTCTGTGCTGGGTAAGTTTACAATTTAGAAATAAAACAAAGAATAAACATTCCTTATAGTGCTTTTGAGGAAATGAAAGAAATAATTGTACGTAGAAATGTGAGAATGAAAATATGTACGGTTTGGGTTAAATACCCTACCAGGACAAAACATTATGAATCAAACATTCCTTCTTACACTCTGACTCATCTGCATCCTATTTAGCTTGCTCGTCCGACTGTGCG
Organism: Pseudochaenichthys georgianus; assembly: GCF_902827115.2. NCBI lineage: Eukaryota > Metazoa > Chordata > Actinopteri > Perciformes > Channichthyidae > Pseudochaenichthys > Pseudochaenichthys georgianus. Next base: position 11,452,726 of record NC_047511.1, on the reverse strand, counting down.
CTGTGTGACGGGGTTGGACGCTGCAGTGCGTGTCGTGACCAAACCTTCCTCATGGAAGGATACTGCACGCCCAACTGTGGACACGGATTCTACGCAGACCAAAAGACAAGGACCTGCCACGGTAATATGTCTGCTTTAAAGAGGGCCTAGAATGCTTTTTGGGGTTCTCCCTTGCCTGTAGTGTGTATATAGGTTTCTGTGCAAGTAAATGGTCTGCAACGGCTAAGATGCTGAAGTTCTCTCCAGAGGGGGTTTCTCTCCCACACTCTCCCAAATCCCAAATAAAGTTGTTTAAGTAAAAGACAAGTTGAAGTTAACTTGTTTTATTTAGTTTTTATAGAGCAATTTGTTTTTACTGTGCATATCATTTGAAGTTTCATATCATATTGCCCTTCATTAACATACATTATGTTATATTCCTACACAGAACTGTACAGCTCTTTTTTAGAATTGTTGATTTTTTTAAATATGATACCAGTAATTTGTCATATGAAACACTGAAGCAAATTCTTTGTTTGTAAAAGCCTACTTAGTATAAATATGTTTCTGTTATAACACAGGTTAATATCCACTTTATAGTGGATATTAATAGCAAAAAAGCCTCATAAATATTGATTAAAAACATTAAAAACAAATCCACATGGCTGGTTGCTAGGCAACAGGCTGGTTAACTAAGGCATAAAAGAAAAATCCCATAGTCTAATGCTGTGTGAGGTATGGTTGTTAAATGTCAATGTTCCCCCTAAGCTGCTGCTCCTGTAGGGAAATATGTGTCCTGTTCTGCCTGTCTGATTAATTTAACAACAAATACACGACCGTTGCTAATTACAATTGATCTAGAACAAGTCACCTAATGCTGCGATCCTCTTGTGCCAACGATGGAACAGTATCTGGTTCCTGGCTGAAAATCACTAGTAGAGAACAAACATCCAGTTTTGTTTTCCAACTGGCACAAAGGAGATTTAATGAGGAAATTAGCTTGATTGACAGGTTGCTGCTCTGCTACACTGAAGGCAGGGTTGTTGCTGCTCCCTGAAGACCGATAGGCTAATTAATAAGCTGTCAATCACAGATACAATACAACTTCTGTATTCTTCCTTTAGAGTTATATTCAAGTTTAGCACGTTTTAGTTGAAACAAACTTTTGCAGCTTTTTCAAATGTGTTTGAATTTGAAAACTGTGTTGAAGGACTTAAAGGATCAGGAGGTACATATTGAAGAGGAATATTTAATATGTATTGGTGCATTGCAACGGCCTTGATTTGAGTTTTGAGATTGGAGCATAGCTACTTTTGAGGGATTTCTTCCACACAGCTCTCAACATCGAGATGGCTAAGCAGGTGTTAGCAGCTAAAGGTGTTAGCAACTAAAGCTATTTGCAGCTATGGGTGTTTGCAGCCAACGATGTTAGCAGGCAATGATATTAGCATTGAACTGTTTGAGCAGCTAATGGTGTAAGAATTCATTTAGAGGTGTGTCTGGGAGGGGAGCATTCAAATTCTCATGCTTTTCACTTCAAATGTTTAGATTCAGGGAGATTCTTCATTGATGAAAAAATGTATTTAAATAAAAAACAGATATCAAACTTAAACTTAGCCAGTCAGAGATAGATTTGAAACATATGCAGTTATTGAAGGCCACAACATAATTGGTAGTAAAAAGTGTATTTCAGCTACGTGCTCCTTTTTAAAGGAACTTTTCAGGTTCAGTTTTTTACATTGTTTACATTTACTGGCGACATTATTAGTGTCCTCTTCGTAATTGGTTTCCTGAATAACAGTGTAAAATAGTTAATGGAGTGCAGAGTCAGGTCATTAGAGGAATCTTGTACTTTTATTTGTTGGCTTTTATGTTCAAACAGAGCTCGTCGATGCCTGAGGCCTTCACAATCAGACTGTGGTTGTGAGATGATTTATGAAACTTGACAAAGCATAGTTATAATAGAGAATTATATTGTCATGCACCATTTGTGATGCTTTCTTCTTGTGATATAATGAAAAATGTCCAGCCTTAAGGCTCTAACTTATCCACAACTTAATCAAAAAGAATAGCCTACAGCAAATGTGTTGGTTGTTTTTCATTTTTATTCGTGCCAGCCAAGAAAAAAGTAGAAAGCTAGTGCTTTTAATTATAGTCCTTTCTCATTTGTGATTTTATTTACATGGCCGAAAGTTTGAGAGTTTAGAGTGCCTCTGGCATCATTAGAGGAGAAAAAATGAGATTACAATATGGCTTCTCAAAAGAGCTGATCTTTAAAAAATACCCAAACAAAGTCAATTCAAATTAAGGCCAACTTAAAAGACCGAAATGTCTTGCTTATATTTCACCAGCCATCTTTCATGCACGCACGTGCGCGCACGCACACACACACACACACACACACACACACACACACACACACACACACACACACACACACACACACACACTCACAAACACACACTTTTTTACTTCATAACCTTGTGTCATTCCTACACCCACTCACAGTCTGATCCAGCTTCAATTTGTATTAGATAAATATCAGGATTTTAAATGCGTTAATATGTAACAATTTGCGTAATTAGAGGCTGTAATATAATAACAATTCCCTGTCTTTATACATTCCAATGACTTAAATCTCAGTATTTTCTTCCTTCTTAATGTCTTACTTTTATTTTATATATCAATCATTATTATTATAGTTTATAACTCCTATTTGATTTATTTTGTTTATGAGTTTGTGTACCACTCAACACGTATCTAAAAGTGTTAATGTGACTTTGTGTGTGATTAGCCTCCGATGGAAAACCTTCTTCACCTTCATCAAGGTCATAAGAATTGTCAGCAATACAAGAGATCATTCATTCTGGTTTCATTTCTTCTTATCCTCCCTCTTCCTCTCAGGTAACACCCACCCCCCTGCCCTCCAGGTGAACGGCTCCCTGCTGGTTCCCCTCAGTGGGATTTCCCCGCTGGCCCCCAGCCTGCTGCAGGTGAGGGACCCCGACAGTCCGTCTGAGCGGCTCGTCTTCCAGCTCGTTCAGATCCCGAGTAACGGAGAGCTGGTCCTGTTCAGAGGGGAGGAAGGAGAGGGGAAGGAAGGCCGAGACCTGACCAGGGACGACACCTTCACCTGGGCGGAGCTGAGGACGGGCCGGGTCCGCTTCAGGCACCAAAGAGACAAAGCCAGGTCAGTGGATCGGATTCTTCCGAGGTTTATGGAGTTGGGAAATTTTTATGAAGAACCCAAAAACTGTTATAACCTAATAGTAAATAATCAGTTCTTCAACCGAAGAGTGAGGACTTCATTTCAGAGTTGCTTTTTGGCAGCGAAATCGGAAAAAAAACAGAATTCATCAGGCAGAAAACCCAATTGGTACCCCCAGAGAAGCCAGGAATACACTGCAAAAAAATGTCTTAGAGTCCTCGCTCACTGTATGAAAGCAACTCTATTTGTTGTGTTTCTCCACATATTTATTTATTCATGATGTCCTTTAATTAGTCTGCATCTGGTATGAAAAATAATCTTTTATCTTTACTTTTAATTTATGACTTATTAAAAGTTCATTTGAAACAGATTGTCTTCGTCCTCTCATTCCACGAATATCCTGACATTTAATCTTTGCTGTCATTTGCCTAGCCATCTGTCGTCGGTTTTAATCATCCAGCTTCTTGGTTGGAGATGTTATTTCCATTAACCTACACACGAACTGGAGATGCATTACATTAAAACTTCTTATCTAATAATGGCCACATTTGCCTGATTAGCCAGTGTAAACCTTGCTGCCAGAGATCAAAGAGGAGGCTAATTTATAATATTATTGAAGGAATTAATACTGCCTCTTTAGGGCTCAGTCTGAAAACAATTCCCTAACGACAGCTATTATGCTAAATCCTCAAACAAGTCTATGAAATGTTGAGTTTTGGCCCAATGTCTGTTTATCCAATCGGAATCAACGTATTTAACACAATAGTCTATCCTGATTCAGCTGCTGTGGCCTCAAATGTAGGCATGCTAGGGAATTTCCAACATATTTCTCAGTTTTGAGCCACTAGATTAATGAAGACAACAACAACCTAAAGCCCTAAATAGAAGCTAATCTGCATATTATAACTGTATTTGTCAAATGATGTGAAGTGGAGAAAACAGAGACACACGCAAAATGCTCTCATGTTTGATTCTCTTCAGAGTCCAAGAGAGAGAGAGAAACATTTCCTATTCATGACGGGGCACTATGGATAAAAGATACAGCTAATAATATAATCCTCACATTGGGTAGGCAGTTTAAGATGAGATAAATAGTTTCCTAAAGAGATGTTTTTATTCAGTACTTCATCATCAAAACATGTCAATTAACTGCCTTTATTTTATGTCACAAGTGGCATATTTTACCATTGGGGACACAGATCAAAAGCTGCTTCCCTTTTGTCTCAAGGCTTTTATGGCATTAAATAACACCTATTTAAAATGAATGATGCCCCAAATATACTAGGCGCATTTATAACCTGCACATTAAATTAAACGTATTATTTCTATGGCAGAAATATATTCATCGTGTTACTTTAACAATCTGTCCAATAAATCTTTAATGGGCCACTGTTATTCAACCTATAAAAAAACGCTGTACAAATCCTCAATTATATCTCATATCTGTTACCAGGAACTGTAATTCAAAAAGAGTTGTATCATTGTTGAAAGGCACTGTGACAATGTGTTATATGATGGATGCATTTTAAAGAGGAACTGTTTTATGTAAGCTGGTCTAGTTTTCCATAGAGATGCCTTGTTGTGCAGACATTACACCGATGACGTGTGAAAACCAACATAGAGGGTTTGAGAAAGGTTGGGGCCACCAAAGGCCTCCAGCACAGCTTCCCTTTCATACACTCTCCAAGTCGCTGTGAGAACACGTCAAAACTATTCAGTAAGCCCGCGCGACTTCTGTGCAAGCGTCAGGAAACATTATAATACAGTTCAACTCAATTCAGGAACAATGAACAAAAGGCGAGCTTTAATGACACAACCTAGGGATGCTCCGATCGCCAATTTCGGGGCCGATCGCCAGAATCAGTATCGGCCGATACCGATCGCCGATCCGATCGAGTGGGCGGGGCCTAAATGGAAGATTTAAACATCACTTTAAATCTTCCATTTAAAGTGATGTTTAAAACTCAGTTAATGGCGCTCACTCCCTGGAGCTTCCACAAACAACAATCAACTTAATTATTACATTCAAATGATGTACATTATTCAAGTTTACATTCACTTTGGATAATAACACGGGAGAAATTAGCGGAAGCGCTCTCTTTTCCTCTCTCCCTCTCCCTCTCTCTCTATCTCTCTCTCCCTCTCTCTCCCCCTCTCTCTCTCTCTCCCTCTCTCTCCCCCTCTCTCCCTCTCCTGACAGCCTGTCATTATCTCATGCAGCTCACTGATCCAGTAATGAGTGACCCGACAGTGAAGAATACATATATTTATAATGACTAGTTTAGCTTGTTCCAGAGGTAGATACAATAGCTAAGTGTGTTAGGTTTAACTCTTGTGTGTTGCTCCGCTCACCGGTCCAGCGGGTGAAGCTGCAGGATTTCTGCTTCACACACACACGTTGCATACCGCTATTTTACTGTCTTTTTCGGACACCTTAAACTACTGCCAGACCGGTGAAGCCATGTTGGCGAGCTTGTTTTGCCGCACACATAGAAAAATGTCATGTATTTTACGTCATGCGATCGGCTCTCGCGATCGGCATGTTTAGAGAGCACCGATCGATCGGTAGAGAGCGAGTATCGGCCGATCTCGATCGGTGACCTCTGTGTACTCCAGAGGCAGTTTCTCTCCCACACTCCCCCCCTCCTGCCTGAAACACCTCCATTGGACTCTTTTGTTTACTTCCGTATACAAGTTGGCCCAGTCCCAGCCCCAGGGACTTGTGGGTAATAAGCTTTGTCTTTGATGATGCTGAGGCTGGTGTGTGTGTGTACATGTGTGTGAGGTTACTGTCCTGCACTCACATAGATAGCAGTGAGGTGATTAGATCTAATGACTACACACTACTGTAGGTGAGCCTCACCGGACTCATTTCCCCAGAAACCTCAAGGGCGAACTTAAGGGCTGTGTGTGGGTCATGTTCATTCAAAGTAGACCCTTTGTCCCTGTGAGTCTTTTATTCAAGACTGTTTTTAAGTGTTCTTTTATCTATTTCTTTTTCTTCCCTCCTGTAGGACCGGGGAGTTCACCTTGCGTGTCGCGGACCCTGAACTGTTCTCTCAGCCCGAAATAATCCAAGTTCAAGCCGTGTCAATGCAGGTACTGAACCAAAACACTTCTTTCAGCTCTCCTTCTATTTCATCTGTCACTTCCCAACATACGTTTTCCAAGAATGACTGAAGACTTTGAAATGCCATGTTTTCATCCATAGACATATTTATTGCATCATATGTAGGCTCCCAGCAGAAATGAGAGACACAAATATATCTAAACCTGAATTCAGTAACATTGTAGGTCATGGAGAAGATAGTATAGACTTTAAGGACATCATGTGAAATGATTGCATTGATTCAAGTTCCTTCCCTTTTGTCAAGGCCATATCTGATGGATTCTTATAACTCAGGGCAGAAAAGTGTTAAACAACGACTAGTTCACTTTATTAAAACATAAATAAATAAAAATGATTACCAAAGGTGAGAGTAGGAACGATAGACCGACAGATTGAGAGCCTGTCTTCTGGCTCAGCTCTATATTAGTCACAATTGTGAGTTAAAGTGACTGCAATACCGCTCCCCCTGCTCCAGTTCTCCGGTGTTGTAAATTACATTACATTTAGCTGACTCTTTTATCCAAAGCGACTTACAATAAGTGCATTCGACCAAGAAGATACAAACTTGAAGAAAACAGAATCATACAAGTACATCAGGTTTCATAGAGCAAAAACATTTCAAGTGCTACTCAACTGGCTTTAGATAAGCCAGTCCTTTATTAGTATATAAGTGCTTTGTTAATAGTTCTATCGCTCGAAGTGGAGTCGAAAGAGATGAGTTTTCAGTCTGCGCCGGAAGGTGTGTAAGCTATCTGCCGTCCTGATGTCAATGGGGAGCTCATTGTACTATTTTGGAGCCAGGATAGCAAACCCACGTGTTTTTGCTGATGGTGCAGCGAGTCGTTTGGCTGATGCAGAGCGGAGTGCACGTGCTGGGGTGTACGGTTTAACCATGTCCTGGATGTAGGAAGGGCCAGATCCATTCGCAGCATGGTACGCAAGCACCAGTGTCTTGAAGTGGATTCTAGCAGTTACCGGAAGCCAGTGGAGGGAGCGGAGGAGCGGAGTGGTGTGGGAGAATTTAGGAAGGTTGAAGACCAGACGAGCCGCTGCATTCTGGATGAGCTGCAGAGGTCGGATGGCACATGCAGGTAGACCAGCCAGGAGGGAGTTGCAGTAGTCTAGGCGTGAGGTGACGAGAGCCTGGACCAGAACCTGTGTCGCTTTCTAGGTCAGCTGGGGACGCATCCTCCTGATGTTGTAAAGCGTGTATCTGCAGCAGCGGGTTGTAGCAGCGATGTTTGCAGTGAAGTTTTTTATCTAGGGTCACAGCCAGATTCCTTGCAGTCTGAGTCGGGGAAATGAGGTATATGACTATTATTGTTAGTTCCCCTTTTTAAGCAAGCTCACAAATCTTTTGTATCTGACATCTCATAAAGCTTTTCTGTCAATTCAACAGACATTTATTAAAAGCTCAGAAAAACTGGGTACTGTAGTTTACCAAGCTGCCATGGTTGTATTACAGTATGTAGCTAAAAACACTATCAACCACATGAATCTGGACTGAACATTTTATTTTATTGAGAATAACAAGATATCCAATCTTTTTATCTTTTATAACACTGTGAGATTCGAACATCCAATATGGCTGCCATGTTACCCAAAAACCATACAATAGCCTTTACAGTAATAATATATCTTGATATGCTTTAACAACATAAAGTAGAGAGACAAATGGTATTCAAAACAATAGAAAATAACAGAAATGTGGGAAAACATCGCTCCACAGTTACCGTGGATGAGCGGAGGGAGCAGCAGTTAATCTGGTAAATATGACAGCTCATCTTTTTAGAGAGAAGCCGTTTCTCATTTTGCTGCATCATCCCAGCTGCATTCCTCACTGTTCCGAGGCTCTGTCCCAATGGACCGACGCCAGCACTGTGATTGGTCAATGTCAACCCAGCATGACTCTGTATGGCCCAAATATGGAAACGAATGAGGAACGAAGAGAGATTAAAAGCTCGTGCTCTCTCTCAGATTTGTCAAGGGGTTAGTGGAACATCTGTGTTACTCTACACCGTGTGTGTACAGTATGTGTGCAGTAGAGACTACATAGAGAAATGATTTGACAGACGGTTGACAAAAAAAGCCGAACTGCTAAAGTGCGTGACAAATTGAAGTGATGATGTAATTACCTGAGTGGAAATTTACTATGAGAAACACAATCATGTAACTCTGTCATTAGGCACAGCAAATTGTCAAATGTTCCAAATGTAGTTTAGTGCATTATTATAATATTATAAAATAAATACAAATAAAACATGTGGAAAAAAATCAAGTTTGTGCAGATGAGGAAATGTTTCTTGACTCTGTAGGTTCCTAATCCTTTTCCAGTTTTCAGCTGCCATTGCAAACATTTATATTTTACCATGTTTCTGTCGTGACAAATCTCTCTTTATGGCAGTACGTGAGTGTTTTCTTAAATTCAGTGCGCCTTGAGTAAATTGGTGTTGCAGCCGCAGAGCTCACAGTGCTGCCTGCAAACGGTGATGGAGTGGAGCTTCAGTGTTTGTGTGTGTTGGGGGGGGGGGGGTGTGCTCACTCACACCAGCGCTTCATTAGTTTGACACTCTCAGACAATATTAGCAGAAGCAGCTGAACCGGAAAGAGGCGTAATTTATGCACATAACTCATCGTCTGTGACTGTATTTTGACTGATAGTTGTGCGTCCTCCCTTGTCTTGCTTTTGTAAGTTTAATCACAATAGAATTCTGTGTGTGTTCAACACTAGCCTTTTTGCACACCACACTTATCATTATGGTGTCCTAGTTCATACATTAATTCCAATATGTGTTCATAATTGACATTCAAGCTAGTGAGGTGAAATAAGATGTATTAAGAAGTCAGAACATTTTTGTGACCGTATTTATCGAGCATATTCACAAAATAAACAAGGGAACCTACATGGAAACAGTCATAATACACATTTAAATACACAGGATTAAAAACCCTATAAAACAGTCATGGAATGACAGTAAAATAGACGCAAAGCTTAAACAGGTGTGTTGAGCTGCTTTTAAAGGCATCCACACATTATTAAAGGGGCCCAAAAAAGTATTTTCTGGGGGGTTTTCCCTTCCCTGTATTGTGCAGGTTTTTGTGCATGTAAACGGTCTGTAAAGTTTAAAATCCCCAAAATCCGTCACCACCCTCCCTTCCGTTGCATAGTGACATCACTTTGTTACACTCGGACTTCTATTGGCTGGCGCTTCAACACATTCTACGTGATAGGCTAAGGGGCGGGACATCTTTAGGCGATTTAACAATCACAACAGAGCCAGCCAATCAGAGCAGACTGGGCTCTCATTTCACGGGTTAAAGAGGGACAAACCAACAGTTTTTGAACATTAAAAGGTGCTGCCATATCACAATAGATGCAAACATTACAAATATGAACATGAAATGTGTTTTTTTCGAGATTTTCCAAGACTGTCCTCAACATCAGAATTTGTTATCTGTTTAGCAGCTTATATATTTTTTATTTGAGTTTTTCCAGGCAAATAATGACTTTTCCCTCAGGACTGGAGAAAAGGCAGTTCTCATTAGCGTTCCACAGCTAATGAGTAAAGGCTTTGTTGTGGGTGTTTTTGAACACTTCCCCATTCCTCCCACAATTTTTCCTTAACTAGTAGTTTTAGTTGGTCAAACCTCATGAAACCTTAATTATACAGATAAAAGTCCTGTATTATTCATTTTTTAATCAGCAACTTATGTCGTCCTTTAGTTACAGTATGAGGAGTTGTTGTATCGTACGTCTTCATCTCCATTGTCTTCGGGTTTATTCACACATGTCTGACTACAAACATTAAGTCATCATGTTGTTTTTCAGTCTTTGAACTACTTAACTCCAAGGAAATGCAGTCGGAGACATTTTGCGATGAGAAATACGCAACCGCAGAGCAGTGGCATAGCCACCATAGGGCCAGGCCCAGGCCCACCCAGTTTACTCATTGGCCCACCCTGAGAAAGCTTCGGTGTAATTTTAATTTTTTTTAATTATTTTATTATTATTATAACAAAATGTATTCACCCATTGAGAATATCCAATAATTCAAAGTGAAATTCTTTGAACAAATATCGAGTTTAATTAATGTTGTATGTGTTTTGTCCTCTGAACCGAACTCATTTACGGTAAAAACTGATTGTTGGTTCCGGCGTGCGCCATAATAACGTGAGAGAGGCAGAGAGCTGCCTGCAAAATAAATGATGGCTCAAAGTTCACTAATGAACTGGTTTTTAAAAAAAGCCAGACTCCAAGAAGAGCCCCCACTGCCCTCATCTAGCAGCGATCTATACGATCATGTTCTGATAACGATGAAATAGCCCCGCCTCCCTCTCCCCACCTCTCCTGCTGCTGGGCTGTCAGAAGAAACATTTTTTTAACGGAAACCGCACGGTTGCCTCGTCCCTTGGAAGAGGCGGAGAGGTGGGTGTTTTTCATCTGCTGGTGGACAGTCCGGAGAGATATACACAGGGTTGGGTTGTAACCTATGGTTGTAACGGAATACATGTAACGGCGTTACGTAATCGGAATACAAAAATCAAGTGTATTCAGCTGGCGTTACATTTGAAAAACGAGTAATCTGATTACAGTTACTTTCGTAAACCTGAAGTGAATACATTTTGGAATACTTATTGGAATTATTGGTGGAAAAGTTTCCTCACAAAATGTAATTCATTACCGGCAGAACTGTGTGCACACTGCACGGCGCTGCAGCTTGTCTGTGAGCGAGAGAGAGATGCAGCGTGTCTGTGAGGCCCCGCCCCCGCACGCAGTTGAGAGAGAGATCTCTTTTAAAATATATTGAAAGTTAGAAACGGAGATAGTTGGATAAAATGTGCAAGATAACGTTTATGTAGCATTTATTTATTGTCGAAATGATGACATTTATAACGGGATGAAATCAAAGTGAATGGCCTGCTGCTGCTGAATGCATGGGGCAAGTGACTGGAAAAAGTTTTAAAAGTTATTACATCGTTTCAGATAATAAATAATAATGATAATTCATTCTATTTAGGGGTGCCTTTCAAAGCACCCAAGGACACCTTACAATTTATAACATATTCTAAGGAAAGGTTTTAAGACAGTACAAAGAACGCAGTCCGGGTGATGTTTTTTATGTGGGGTGCAGATGAGAGAGCTGTCCAGAATGACACCAAGATGTTGTGTGTGTGCTCTTGATAAGCCATTAAAACAGTAAAATACGTGTCTCCTGTTCCCCAACACATACCCATCTGTTATGGAAAAAGAAAGTATTCCAAAAGTATGCTAAAAGTAATCTGCCACCGGTTCTGATACGCAGAAGAAAAATCTGGCTCACCCTATTTTTTACAGGCCCACCCTAAAGTACATTTCTGCCTACGCTACTGCCACAGAGTCTCATGTGATTGCTCCTTTCAGTCGACTTCAAAGAGCATCACAAACACTGATGTAACTTCCAGTGTTGTTGTCTTTGACACCAGTGTTTAAACGTGTTCTCATAAATTCCCCTTGCCATTGCTTTGAAAAAATCAAGACCCTCTACAGAAAGTCTGACACAGAAAATGACAACGTTTGTGGACTTTCTTTAAAGAAACCATTCAAACGTTCTTCTCATTATCAAAAGCACAACGACAGGGAGACATACTAATGATACACTCAGGTAGGTTATAGAAATGAATGCACAGCTATTGTATGTTCTCCCGAATGCAAAAGCCACTGTGAAGCAGGTGACTGTAAAGCATTATGTCATGGAGTAAAAAGACCGTTTATGCTTATGCAGCCCTCCCTGAATAAATAAGGTTGAAAGAAATTGTTGATTGAAATATTTATCAGATCCCAAGGCCATACGAATGTATTAGCCTCGGAATTAAAGATCTTCACTGCAGATAGCCTTTCGCCCTTCTGATAAAAGCTTCTTTTAAAAATAAGGACATTTCTTCAGCGGGTGGTCTCACTCACACAAAGCACACAACCTTTTTTGAAGCCCACATTTCCAACCGAGAGTGGCAACCTTAAAGTTTGTAAGACCTTAGCATTGCTCTGGTGACATCTTTGCTCTCTTTGCTGCAACGTGCTTAGATGTCAGTCAATAGCAAGACACTTTCCACCTTGGGTTTGTTTTGTCTTTGAAGGTTAGAATGGTGTCTAGAAGTAAATATATGAGTGTACATGTACACTCATATATTTACTTGATGATTACACATAATTTCCGACCATGGCTTCAGGTTCAATCTGGGGAGACAGCTTCAGAAAGTGCTACATTTTATAAATACCCAAATGTAAAATAAACCCTGTTATGCCCAGTCTTATCTCATAGTGTCAAATACCCACACTTTACCAACTTCCACCCAATCTCCCCGGAAGAGCGCAGGAGATTGGAGCAAATTGTGGTGGTGGCCAAACAGTGGTACTACACTTCTGTTGTAGTCCGTAATGTCATTTTAGCCCAAAAATACTTTTTCCCATTGACTTAAAAAAAAAGTATACGCAGATTTACAAACTTTTCAATACCAATATTGAGAAGTTTGTAAATCTGTGTATACTTTTTTTTTTTAAGCTAAATAACTCAATAACCCTTTTTATTTCTTATTTACATCATTAGGGTTTAAAACCTGAATCCAGAGCTATTTCCCCAACCATTCCTTTGACTGAGCCGAGAGCAGACATCGGAGGCGGGTCTTAAGCAAAACTGAAGTGTGCATGCTCTATGGATCCATGGCCTCGGATGATCCGTGTACTTTTTGAATCTTTAATGGCACCATGTTGGGCTTCATGCGCCACAGAGCAACTCCCATAGGAATGACCAGGCCCCGTCTCTGACGCTGTATCCAGTTCTCTTTATACATCCATGTCTCCACCCGAGAGGGCAAATCGACCAAATCAACCCAAATCCTTAACCTTACCAATATTTAAGGTTAACAACTTTTTTAGTTTAGTTTGACAGTAGTGAAGGTCAACTGACCAAGCATCACAAACTGGTTATTAGAGTTAAGCCCATCCCCTAAAATGCACAGAACTAAGAAGAGACTACAAGATATCTTTAGGGAGAGTAGGGCATTGTTGTCAGCGCTTACCATATTCAACCACCTCATGTCTCATTCACATTTAAGGGGAACAATTTATTTAATAATAATTATTTTTTGTAACAACTTACAGCTGTCATCCTGGCAGGTTGCCTCTAAAATAAACTGCCTATCCTAGCTTTAGCAGTCTGTGTTATGACTGCATGACACAAAAACATGATTTGGGGGCAGCAGATAAAAGGTGTGTTACAAACAAAGGTTTACATGTAGACAGGGGGGATGGAATCGACTCGGGAAACATCTCCGCTCTGCCCGTCATGTCGTTAAATACCATCCGGCAAAGACACTGTGGGCAAAACAAACAAAATAAAGAGCGAATGAAAAACAAACCAACCTGGTAGCGGCACAAAAAAACTTGTATCCATCTTCCTAAAGTGCCTCAGAGCCCCATGGGCCCCGTTGGTGATGACAGCTTTCTCCCAAACATGAGTCTGACCTCACCTTCACCTGTAGAGTGTGGATAAAAGGTGAGCCCTCCTATGTGAGTAAGCCTCGTCTGTGTTTGTTTTGGTCTGCCTCGGGGGACAGATTTCACTGGTTGCCTACAATGAGCAGGCATGTCTTAGCAGGATTTGAAAGCGATGCAAACACACACCCCCAGCCCCCGCCAACACATCCAAAACTTTTGTTTCCCTCCTCTGAACTGCAGAAGTGACGACACAGGATTTTGGTGGGCGCTCGAGGGCCCAGTTGCCTGTCTCTCAGAGATTATTCCTCCGAAGTCTAGAAATGTGGGGCTGAATAACGACATGCTCCCTCTGTGTTACTTTCAGCCAGTGGTCATTTTGGTTTTACACGGTGGGAGTGTGTGTGTGTATGACTTTCCATAAGTCACTTTTGTCTTTGGCGCCAGCCTGTTTATACGTCCCATTTTGCTTAAGCTGCTGCTTCAATGGCAAAGATCTGGAGCCTACCCAGCAGCCGTCGAGGGCAACAAATTGGACCCGGGCTGCTGAGCGGCTCCGAGCTCCCAGTCTGGCAACTGCTTTGATTTAGGGCCACGGCAGAGTATACGCACCGCATGCCTCTCTACCTGCACCGTCATCGCTGCCAAGCTGCCATGCCAACAACTTTGATCAGAGAGTCATATTAAAATTAGCTGCTTCAATGAACTTTTCTTGGCATCTGTTCTGTACACTTTTCTTGTCTTTCTTGGTCCTGTGTAAGAAATGAAAACACAGACACACAAAAGATGCACCTACACTTTTCCTGTGAGAATTTCTCATTGACTAGTACTAGGCTCAAGAGCTCATGTCCGCACAAATGTGGGCAATTATTTGTTTATTTAAACATCGGAAAACTGTGCAAGATAAAGCATCTTTACTTTGTATACCTTCAGGTGTACAATCATGTATTCTCTATACATGATACAGCACATCATCGCTATTTATTATAAACTTTGAAGTCCTCTTGTCAAATATTATTGTTTTAAGTATATTTTCAAATAAGTAACTTACACTGGGTTAAGGGCGAACGGGCCAAAATGAATTTGATTTTGAAACAATAAGAGGCCTACTGCTTTCCTCTTTGCTCCTGAAATGACTTGGTTTGCGACATTAAGCTTTCCTCCTGTCTTGACGAAGCATCAGGTTTGGCTGAGTGCGGCTTAATGAAGCGCCCTGCATAACCTCACCTTTATCTTCATCATCTCCCTCAGCGGCAGACACTATGGCACTAACGCCCCGACCTTTTTAGAGAATAAAAAAGTCATCATCTATTTAAATAAATTGTTTTGTCCTCTTGCTATGCTGTCTGACAGCCTTTTAACGGTGAAACTGAAACTCTGCTTTTTACCATAAAAAAAGAGCTATCTTAAATGAATCTATCTTTGTCGCATCTGTCTGATATTTATCAAAGTATGTTCTTTCTCACAGCCTCTCTTTGTCTTTTCTTTATTCCTTTCCAGCCCCCAGTGGTTGTGACTCTCACTCCTTTACCCGTGCAGAGCCGTGGAGCCATGGCAACCATCACCAAGTCGGTCCTACAGGTCGACGACCCCGACAACCCAGCCGATGTTTTGGTCATGGTCCTTGAACCGCCCCGCCACGGCCGGCTGACACGTCTACACGGCGACCGGACGCTCAGCAGATTCAAGCTGGAGGAATTGTCACGGGAACAGATCCAGTACATCCACGACGGCTCCGAGGGGGCGGAGGACGGGATGGTGCTGCAGGTCAACGACGGACACAGCTACAGGAATATTCTCCTCCAAGTCCACATCAATCAGAAGGTAGGGAGGACAGAGGGGGAGGATGGGAGATGAATGGCTCAGGGCTGATGTTTTACTGTAACACAAGTGTACAGTCTCTTAGCCAAGACAGACTCCTTTAACTTTGTTTCTTACATTTTCTCTTGGCTATGGTGGTCGAAAACATTTTTTTTTTAAAGTTCAATTGTTGCCTCCAAAGCTTAAACTTGGCACACAAAGATAATAAAAACACGAAAAAATGTATTTTTTAAGCCTCTGGGTTTAATTTAGAGTCATCCCGCTGCTCACTGGCTCCATGCAAGCATCTCTGCAGAGGAACAAGACCTGCATCAATCCTCCTATCAATACTGGATGACATTTCTGTGTTTTACAACTCAGCGAAATGATTGTGTTGTAGCTCAAAGCTCCAGCATCCATCATACCAACTATAGTTTTCAGACTGAAACGAAAAGGGCGATTTTTTTTTTCCAAACAGATCAGCTTGTGGGATGAGCCGAAGTCCAGAAGTTCACAACAGATGTGTTAAAAAGTGAGACTACGGGAAGGGAAACTGCTGACTACACGTGAAAATAGAAGCAAATAAGTCATCCTTTTTATCTGCGGTTCTTTCTACAGATGAAGTGTCTATTTTACATGATTTTAGGGACAGCATAATTGTAATTTATTTTTTGGCATTTCAACATATTCTGAGACAGAGAAAACTTGTGCTGAAGTGAACTTCATTTTCAAGCTGTAATTGTATGAATACAGATTTGACTCATTGAAATAAACTTGAGGACTTACTT
Organism: Pseudochaenichthys georgianus; assembly: GCF_902827115.2. NCBI lineage: Eukaryota > Metazoa > Chordata > Actinopteri > Perciformes > Channichthyidae > Pseudochaenichthys > Pseudochaenichthys georgianus. The sequence continues at coordinate 11,436,371 of NC_047511.1, read as the reverse complement.
CTGTGTCTTTCCTCAAATTCAATAGATAGGAAGAGAAAGACGTTTAAAGTTGAGTAGTCACATTCAAGGTAGCTGCATTAGTGTCAAAAGAAAACTGATTTCTAAAAGTGATTCATTCACCTTGCTACAGAGACAACATTATTCATTCTCTGACTGGCTGTTTGAACATCTTTAACATCCACTATATTCCTCTACACTCTTTCAATTGTCTCAACTTGAGCATTTATCACACGGACATGCTTGACAGTTTCCACACAGCGTGCTTTGTTGACTTTATCCGTAAAAGTCGTTTGCTGGAGGCACAGGCTGATCCCCTCATATTTAAGCACCGTATCAGAAAGAGCAGGTCAGGCCTTGGAAATGGTAGCCGCTATCCCTCTTCTGTCATCGTTCATGTCTTCTGCTGAGGTTTTCTGACAAGGACGCAATTATCTTGCAACAGGCACTGGCCACCGTGACCGGAGGGGGGGGGGGGTGTTTGGCATGAGACACATTTGGCAGCATACATTGCACTGGAGACAAGGAAGGACCTGCTTTCGATATTGAATATGTATAGACAGACAAGCATCAGAGACATACATGTGTGTACATTTGTGACTCAGTCTTTGTGGGGACCTAGGAGTAAGTTCAGTCTGAAAAAGGAAGGACACTTTGTCGAGGTTTTTTAGCAGCGTTTATATTCAAGGTCAGACCAGGTCCCTACATGACATTTGAATAAGGAGTTAAATACAAGTCATAATACATATTGTATCTCAGTCAGTCCTCAAAACATGCTGAACCAATAATGTATGTTCTTACAGTACAAGGTCTCACATGTGTGTAATTGTACAAACAAAAACAGATAGTATCCCAAAGAAGTTTTCTCCTGCGTTCCGTGCCAGCAGTTGTTTTTAAGCACATTGGTTTAGATGTTTATACACCGTTGCCCATAAAGTTGGAATCCATTTTGTTTTCAGACACATTCCTCTTTTTATTCCTATTTGATTTTCACTGTGGTATCTTTGGAAGAGAATGACCAATGAAGTGTTGAGAAGATATACACTTTAACTCTCAAGAATAAATCACATTGTGCCAATCATTTCACGAGAAGAGGTACACAAATAATTTATTCCAGCTTTATGGGCAACAGTGTACGTGTGTAAGTGTGTTTAAACTCAGTCTTGGTGGGGACCTAGGAGAAGGGACGTTTGAAAAGTGAGGACACTTTATCGAGTCTTTTTAGCAGCGTTTACACACAAGGTCAGACCAGTTCCCTGTATTGTAATGTCTCAAAATATGCTGAACAAAAAAGGTTCTGTTCTTAGAGTACGTGTTTCCAAGTAGTCAAATATTTGTTCTTGTTGTGACTTGTGTATTGACAGTTTTAAATCAGGTCTCACGTCTAAAGTATACAAAAAAATACGGATATTATTCCAATGGTTTTTTTCTCTGCGTTCCGTGACCAAGATGGTTTAAAGCACATTGGTTTAAATGTAATATCATTGAAATAGAAGCCAAACAACATCCAACCTCGTTGTGTGCCAGTTATATGGTATCGTTTGAAATTTATCGATTCCGATTCCGGTTCTTATCGATTCCCCGTTTCGATTCCACGGCCCGCTGACGACTGGCCGTTCAGAGATTCTCCAGAACACACAGATGGCCAGTCCTCCCTAACCCTGGCTGTATTCCACCGGGGCGCCGCGGCGCAGACGGACCCGGTGGAATACAGGGTCTACCGCGTTTAGGAACCGTTAAGCAGAACCAAAATGGTGTATTTTGTATGGGTATCCGGCATTTTCTTATCGGTTCTCATCTGGAACCGAATTTCGGTTCCCAACCCTAGCCAGTTATACTTTTGCCAGAGAAACTTTTCAGTGATGTATTTCCTTTGGTTTTGGAGGGCATCTTTGTTTGTATGGCTGCATACAGATGGTTTGCTTCAGGCTCAACTCCTCTGCTTTACCCTTCTGTAAATCAATAACATCCCACTCACAGACACACCAGTGTCCAGTTACGGAAACATTTCCTGATGCTGCATTCTGTCCTGCTTTGGACAGAGCAGGATGGACAGCATGATGGAACGCCGAAAGAATTATTTTGATTTATGTCGGAAGCTTTTTGGACGAGTCCCAGCAGTGTTCTCAATGTTTTACACAGCTAGATTTACACAGCTAGATGGCTAAAGAATAGAGGTCATTAAGGAAATAAAGGGGTGGGGAGCAGTTACTGCAGTGATATTGTCTGCTGGCAGCACCATAGAAAACGAAAAAAAGGCCCCGTTTCACTGGTGTGAAGCTGTCCAGTTAAAGGGGCCATATTGTGCTTTCGCTTTCCTGTAGTGTGTTATTTAGGTATTTTGTATATATATATGTCTGCAAAGGCTATAATCCCAAAATATAATTCCTGCTAGGAGTTTCTTTCCCTGCCTGAAATGCCTCAATAAAACCAGTGGACTCTGGATTGATCTGATGTTAAGAGTACTGTTATGGAATTGTCTGCATGTAAGCACATATTACATAAGATAATGCCTCATGTGCTAATTTAAATGTACAATTGCATGCTATCTTTTCAATATTACTATTTGTATAGTGAAATCCATTGGCTTATCTTTTTTCTTTTTCTTTAGTGACTCCCCAACAAGAAAAGTAAAAAATGTATTCTGCTATTGGATCATTTGAAAGTCAGTAGCACATCTGCAGTTCCCTGCATGTTTTTAGCTTCCATTCATTAACTGCACTGTGTTGTACAAATGCACATACTATGTGCAGTTAAAACCTCTTAAACCCCACGGACCCGCCGAAGGGGCCGAAATCACAACATCTGCAAGCAAAAGTGTCTGAGGGCTTCTTAAGATGTAATAAACTATTAATGTTTTATGTCCATGTAACGGGAAGAAACTCGGCTAACACATTTTTTTTTTTTTTTTTTTTTAAACCCACAATGCTAAAGCTGAGCCTCTGAATTAGCAACGAGCGAAAAATGCTAACAGATTACTGCACAGAAACTCACTCATAAAACCCTTATTATTTATATTTTCTGCACATCCAATATATCGACTAGTATCGTGAGAAGACACAGCATCGTTAGGTACATACATCATCACTCTATGATAAGAACTCGCGGAGATAATAACAAGAACAGATATCAAAACATGTGGCGCTAGCTAGCTAAAACCGGCAACATGGCCTACCTTGGTCGTTGTCTGGTCAAAAGTGGTCTTCAATGGCATTCAAACGATACAAATGCTGCTGAAGTTAATCCATAGGTTAATCCAACGTGTCTGTGTCCCTTTGAAATGATTTCTGATAATCCATAAGCAATAAACCTGCTTTTCCGTTTCCAGATGTCAGAGCGAGAGATAGGTTCACTCTGATGCAAAGCTGCATGCGCAAAGCAAAGCCCCCTTTTTGTGTTAACCTTGGTGTCTATGTGAAAACTCCCCTACGATTATATTGGCTCTAACGGTCAGAAAGAGATGTCAATCACCAAAATCGACCAATGGGTTCCAGAGAAACTGTAAAAACGCTCATTTCCACCCAAATCATCCCAGAGGTGGAGTCTATTTTGTTAAACCTCTCTAAATAAAACATGTCACTTGTTTTGCATCAATCTTGATACAGGGTACTTATTATATGTTGTAATTTGGATTCCTAAAGCTTTTAGTCTACTAACCCATCATCCAAGGGTAGTTTACTAAGTAAAACATATTTTTTGGACGGACACTATAATTTACAGTTGTTTACTATGTTCAATCTGAATTTTCTTTAAAATAAAAAGCATCTATATTGATTCTGACTTTTCTACATCCAACTCACAGGTTTATCATTACTTTGTGAAAAAAGATTATTCATGTTCCCCTTTTAGAAGTGTAGTTATGGTCATTTGTTCTGGAAACGTCATTTTTGAGCCTGAGACCTTAAAAACAGGCTTGGGGTCTAACAGGTTTTAAGTAACATCACTTCACAAGATTTTTGATATTCACGTTCAGATTGAAGTTCCAACCCTAGCTGTTTTGGGTAACTGACAACACGCCAAGTCATCTACAATAGCTGTAACACTGCCGCTGCTGAGGAAGCAGTGCGGCTGCCGAGGAAGCCACTTTTAAAAGTGAATGGGAAAAATATGCAAAATCATTCATCACCAAACTGTAGGGAAGTTGCATGGATTCGATTAGAACAATGCAAGAACATAAAAATTGACACAGTACAAACCAAAATTGTACTTAACGTTAAACAATGACTTTATGAACCTTGGCTTCAACAAAGCGAACATTAATAAAAGCCCCTGTGCCCTCATATTGGCTGTTTCTGAGTGCCAGCGTCTTTTTGATTTTTCCAATGAGGAGATGGCTCCTACCGTCGCGTGAGAGAAAACACTTCACCAAACGTGCTTTTTTTTCTGTGTTCTGCCAATTTCTGTGTGAAACTATCGAAACTTTCACGGTATAAATTGGAGAAAAAGCCTGTTTTTGGCATTTCTTTCAGACCATCATAACAAAGACCAAAAAGCCAATTTCTTTGAGCAGATAATCCGGGCAAACACTGGATGTTGCTGCCGGTGTGTGTTCAACTTTTATTGTCCTCCCTTTTCATCGGCTGTCAAACTGAGCGGTGAAGCTCATCCATACAAAGTAGAGAGGAAGTATCTTCTGGTTTAGGGAACTTAGTGAAAAAACATCGTTGTACAAATATTGAATAGCACAAATAAATAGGGGTGTAACGGTTCACAGAAGTCATGGCAAGAGCGCATAGCCGTTGAAATATATATGCCAATAGCCTCCGTTATTTATTTTGGTCTCACGGCTTTCATGTCTATTGGCTTCTTAAAAACAGAGGGGATCAGCTGTTGAACTGCTGTTGTCTTTTGCCGGCTCCGGTGATTGGCACATCTGGGTGATGCCTTCTGATATAATTTAGCATGTTTGGCATGTGTTTCTATTAGCATACCGCACCGCTGTCTAACAACGCCGACACACCGTCCTCGTCCGATCCACCACTCGCACTCCATCGTTATTGTAGTCCACAGGGAACCCGAAATGTTCCCACACAGCTGATTTAAAAGAAGCAGGTGGGTTCTAGCTCCTGTGTGTTATCTGAGATCGCCATACTAACTTTTCTTCTTCTTGTATTTTGTTAGTTTTGTTGTTGTGTTTCTTCTTGTTCTTCATGTTGTTTAAGGGCGGCTGGCAAACAGCTTTTAGGCGCAATACCGCCCCCTGGATTATAAATAGTGTAATGGATACTGCCCTGAATGACAGGCTTATTCGTCGTGTGACTGCATGTGCCGAACCGTGACGTCTGAACCGTGACGTCTGAACCGTGACGGTACGGGACGAATACGGATACCATTACTTACACCCCTACAAATAAACCATAAAAGGCGTGAGTCAAGATATCGTTGTAAGGAACGCTGAGTGTAGGCTGTAGCTTTCGGAGCTTGGCACTTATTGTCCTTCCAAGCCCACCATCCAGGCTGTAGCAGCGGCTCTCAGTGCGAGGCTGTTTCTGGGACAATAGGCCTTGTGAAAGTGGGATTACTAAACTCTAAAGCAGGAGGCTAATCAGACCCTTAATGACCCTCTGATGGATGGACTCGCTCTCTCCTGAGCCCTGAGCGGAGCTGCTGCTCGCCAGAATAGGAAGCAGGACCCTTGGCTTTCAATTACTGTCACAGGGAGAACACTTTGAGCCTCTGAAAGACCCTCGGGCTCTTCTGTTTCTCTGCAGCAATGGAAGGGAATTAGATATTTTTTTCTGATCATTCATCCAGCTTTGGTGGGCTAATGGCTCAGCTTTATTGTCAAAGATCGTTTAGGTCTTCTCCTGCTGAGCGCTTGGAGAATATGAAAATTCGTTTTGGAAGATTCCTCTTTTTGGCGATACTGCATATATCAAAGCCTGTGATTACATTTTTCGATTGCTGTGATTTGTTTCTGTCAAGCTGGCGGTCACAGAGCCCTGATGTTTACTTTTGCTGCGTGGTCTGATTTCAAGACACCACAGCGGCATGTTTAAGTTAGATTCAATTATAATGTTATAAAGATTAAATCTCCATTCTGTGACTTTCAACGGTTTGACGTGTCCATCACCCCTCGCCTCGTGGAATTATGGATTATGAGAGATGACAATGCCACTGTCATTACAAAAGCATGATCATCCTGGCCGACTGCAAGTCGATGTTTTATGGATTGCGCCGACTCTTTATCTCGACAAAGTCATTTCTTTCTGTTTTCGTGGACTGCAGCCAAAACCTCTCCATCCAGTACAACTCTATTTACAGTCCATCTCAGGCCTGCTGGCTCAAAGCCCTTCAAAGGTCTCTGATATGCACTTTTCATGCATTTGTTCCCAAATGTGCTGCGGCTAAGGAGAGAATAATGTTGTTTAGGTTGTTTTTCCATGAAATACTTTTGGCCAACATAAGGGTGTGAACTTTTTGCATGCTGCATGGGCTAATGGCCTGCAATTAGAGATGATCCGATCACGTGATCGGGGATCAGAGCCGATCACGTGATTTTCAAAAGATCGGAATCGGGAGAAAAAAATCGGGGATCGGGAATCTTTTTTTTTTTTTTATATATACTTTTTTTTATGAATTTATTTAAAATTACAAAACAAAAATGACCATGTTCACGTCTTAAAGTCATCCTGAGGCCTTAGTTTTGGTTTAAAATTACACAACATCATGTATGTGTTGCTTCTTTTGGGCTTGTTTTCATAGACCTGGTTGCTTATTTCTCTCAAATGGCGCAGTGTCTAATAGTAGCAGTAAGCTAACGAGAGGCTACGGTCAGCTGGTGACTCGGGAGTCGGGACAGAGAAAATGTCAGGAGTTTGGAAGTATTATAAAATTGAAAGCGAAGGCAGTGTAACAGCCAGATGCAATGTTTGCAAGGCGGAGGTTCCGCGTGGTGGAAAGAACAGAGTTCAACACGACCAATCTAATACGCTACCTGAGAAACAAACACTAACAACAACACGACGAGTACACAGCGGCCACTCAGGTAACGGCACTGAAACAACCGACACTTTCAGAGACTTTTAAAAGGAAAGAGAAACTGCCCCAGAACAGTGAAAAGACCAACAAAATAACAGCCAAGATAGCTGAATTCATCGCGTTGGATGACCAGCCGTTATCTGGTACCTTTTTTTTCTCTTAATGCATTGCATAAAGATCGGATCGGGAAAAATCGGTATCGGCAGATTGTCAAAATCAAATGATCGGAATCGGATCGGGACCAAAGAATAGGTGATCGTTACATCCCTACCTTCAATTATCCCAACCCCCTCACCTCCTGCCTATATTTAACACTAATAGATAATCAATTGATATCATTTTTATATATGTTATTGATTCTCTAAAAGTTGACTGCAATCTGATACATTTGCCATAGGGGCCCTATTTAGCTTGTTGGGGGTTTCCCTTTCCTGTAGTGTGCTATATAAAGTTTGGTGCATGTAAAGTTTGTTTATGGAGTTTAAAAAATATATCCTTAGGAATGTGATATTGCATTTTTCTTTTTGCATGTATTGTTTATAACCCCCATATTAATTTGACAGCTGTTTAATAACCACATTTTTCTATTTTCTTAACTGAGTAAGCACCTTATCTGCGCTTATCTCTCAACAATCTGAAATTAAATCCTCCAAATTCCCTCTCAGAGGTCAAAAAGTAAAAACATTTCCAAGATCCTTTCATTTTATTACACCTGTCTAAAGGAGCTGAGACTTTCTTTCTAATGAGGCAACAGCATTCTCACTCAAGAGAAGAAAACATCATTGGATTTGTGTGTTATCCAAGAAAGAAAATTATAAAAATTACCAAGTGGAGTTGCAGCTGCAGGACAAAGAGCAGGGGAAATCAGGAGTATTGGCACATTTGTAAATCCTTTTTATTGTGCTGTTTCTGGGTTTCTGAGAGTCCTTTAGAGACTTTGGTGTTCATCGGGAGAGGCTGATAATCTCTTTGATGATGTGGTCCTCTGAGTTAAAAGCCTGCCATGCTGACTTGTGTGTTTCCTCTGCTTCTTGTCTGGAATGATTTTCCTGCTGCTACACTGAAATAGTGTGATATCGGATGAGCCGCACGGCAGGCAGAAGAGCCACAGATGGCCGGCAGGTTGTTATCTGCAAACACAGACAGCCACACACGCGCACACTCAAACTCTCACACACCTGGGCACACGCTTGTAATCTATTATCACCCACTGCCACAGTGTTTCTGGCATTGCACTGATCTCCTGCAGAAAATAGCAAATGAACACGTTTTGGGTTAGTAGCCCATTTTCTACTTCTTAATGCGAAAACAATCATTAATTTAATATCCACTTAGTTTCTAATAAGCCAACAAGTCTGCATTGATTCTTGTTAATTTTATTATTTTGGTCTTACAATATGACAACCCAAAATGTGTTATTATTTATGATATACACTAGCACTTTGCTCTGCATTGGCCAATCGGCTTGCTACTCCTTTGGACCCAGGTACCCCTAAACTAAAACCTGTTTGCTATCCTTGCCCCAAAATGGCTGAACGAGCTCCCAGTTGATATCAGGACAGCAGAGAGTCTATTACATTACATTACATTGCATTTAGCTGACGCTTTTATCCAAAGCAACTTACTGTATAGTAAGTACTATACATCCTCCGTCGCAGGCTGGAAACTCACCTGTTTGGACTTAACCTTGGCCAAACAGGTTTGTATGTGCTCTTGTGTACGTAGCACTTACACACGTTTGGCATTAATGGAAGCTAATGCTTTGGTACTTAATCTTGTTGGGCTGATAGATAGAAAATGTACGTACAGGATTCTTGCTTTTCAGCAAAAAGTGTCAGCTAAATTAAATGTAATATAATGTAATGTACTCATCTACATATATAATGTAAATTAGAAAGTGGTACCAACGTTTTTTTCAATAGGCAAACGTTGCCTTAAACATGTCAACTCTAATGGTAATTGTATAGAAGTCTATGAGAAAATGACACCACTTCTCACTTGATTAATTACCTCAGTGATAGTTTTCGTAATGAGTTAAATGGTCTTAACTGCTTGTTTTAAGTCTTGTTCAATGCAGCATGTACATTTTAATGTTGGTCCTATTCTGTTTAAAATGTAGGATTTTGTGCGCAGTGTATGCATTAAGGTGGGGCTACCCTCTGATTGACTGTTTGTTGGTCCATGATTTTTCGTAGATGTTGAACCCATTCATAGTGTGTTTTCAGTTCTGGAGGGTTAATTGGAACATTGTTTGCTCTGCATCGGCCAATCGGCTGTACTTGTACTTAGCTCCACCCTGTGATGTTTTGTTTGATTTTGATCCCTGAAAAACAAAACTGCGCCTGTAAATGTAGCAAATTCTGTGGCTAGCAGTACTCCCAAACCAATGAGGGACGCCATGGTGGCCACTTCCACTTTTTATATTTGGAGTGTACTATATAATGAAATTAAATACTATTGTTGTATACATGTGTACAGGGACCTTTAATTTAGTCCACATGTATCCTGTTGAGTAAGGGGAAAGTCACATCACCTGTGAGCTAATGATGATTTTGTTGGTGCATATACAGAATGTTGGTAAAATAGGATCATTGTTTTCCATTGATTTCTTACTGTATAAGATTTTCCCAGGCAGTATCCAGTAAACTATTTTTGACACCGAGTTGTAAGTGTGGAGCTACTGTTTACAGAATAAATAGCTGGTTGTGTTTTTCCATGCCCCAGAAGTGTATCCTACCTGTTTTTATTCAAGCAGCAGGGTGACACAGTGAGTAAGAGAGTAGGAGGTCTAGTATCAAACCCTTCCTGACAGCAGGCATCTTCCCTGCTGAAATATCCTGCAGCGACACTGAATCATCCACAGCTCCGTGAGCTTGCTGGGAAGGATCCTGCTCTTTGTTCTCTGCTTCGGAGGAGGGCGAGCAAAACGATGAGTTACTCTGTCTCAGCACCAAAGCAAGTCAGATTCAAAAGTTGTGGTCTCAGACAGAGAAAGCACAGATTGATATATTACTTCCGATTGGTGGAGCTGACTCCAGGCTTAGCACTCAGGTACGCTGCCTCTGATTGACAGGGCTTTACGACAGGCTCCTGGGACTCACAATCCTGAGGTTACAACAGATGTGGAATCAAACAAGCTGCACAAACTGTGACAAAACAAAGTGAAAGTGGCATCCGGCTGCACCTGAGGAACAATGAGTCTGTTTTGATTTCTCTATATACCCATGGGCGTAGGAAGCATCCTGAATGTGGGGGGGACATTTTTAACGGGGGGTGTGGGGTCCTCCCCCAAAAAAAAAATTTGATTTCCTGTATTCTGGTGCATTTTAACAGGTGGTTTGATACTTTTATGTGGCTATACTAGCATGAGGAAAATGATGGGTACATTTTGTAATTTCATCCAGTAGTAAAGAAAGGAAACATATATGATTATTAATTCAGAGCCGTCTTTGAATGAATAAAAAGCAGTTTAAATGCCCATTTTTTGTACATTTATATACAACAATAAATATTTGTGAGTACATTGAGAGATATTGTTGTGGAGAGTCATTTATATATAAAACGCAAAATACATTTGTGAATCCTTCTGTGAGCATTTATTAATATTGAGACGGATCTGACTCCATACGGATGTTAAGTTCACCTAGGAATGGTATCATTGACTTAAATGTTCAAATAAATGTTGCTCTTCTCTCTATATTGGTCACATGATGCCCCTTGACTGAAATGCTTCCTGTTCAATATCCCCACTGATTTCCTTAACATTCTGGATGAGAGTCCACATCACAATTTACTCTAAACTGTCATTTCCCTTTCATCACTCACCTCAGCAACGGACCTCTCTCCACTGTCCCTGTGTTCTGCCTCTGACTCACTCTCACGCGCCTAGATGTCAAGAGAGGTGGTGAAGAGATCATTATTTATTGAGCAGTCTACTCTTTCACATTGAATCATAACAAGTCATACTGAATGTAAATACAACTGACTCTAAAGTAAGTCCCAGTCTGTGACATTGGACATTTTGAAGACTCAAAGTCCCAAGCAGTAGGTAGAATATTAGCTAGTCTATGTAATGTGCACAGAAAATAAATAGTTAACTGAATACTGGGATGGAAATTGCCTATAAGCACTCAGTAAAACATAAACTCACACAAAACGCTGAATGATAAGAAGTATAATTAAAACATAATGCACATTATCATATTGAGAGACAGTACCGAAGTTAAAGAACTCAGAAAATAATCTCTTATCGAATTGAGGCTCCAGTAAAACACACTGACTGCGTCTCGGACATGTTATGATCATATGGGGATATGGTGTTACATGAGCACAGAGAGATCGGGTTATTCATGTTCCCTGTTTACATGATAAATACTAGTAACCTGGCATTTCGATTCCTTTTCTCATCTAAACTATTCTGTGTATCTCTCTATTCTTTCACACACACATACGGGTATTGGGCCGAGCGCGACACCGTACTTCCGTTATCCGCCGTTTTACGCGAGGTGCAAGCAGCTGTCTAGCCGTCTAGGTGTTGCTAAGCTTCCTGTACAGAATATCATAGTCTATTGCCTTAATCAATATCAAGTCAACTCTAATATACCACATATATGCAATGGCATGATAATATTATTGTGACAAGTGGGGTATTCACCTGGTGTTTCCAGAAATTAGACGTAGATGCAGCCAAAATCGACGAAGGCCACTGTCGTTTTTCCATACATCTGCAGGCAGTCTGTAAGGGCAATCTGACAACCCACACAGCTCTAGTTCACTCTGGTAACGACCTAGAGCACACCCCTCAAGTCCAGAGATGTAATCCGAAGAGATGTAATCCGAAGACATGCAGCGATTTCTTCGGTCGTTAATTCAGAAAAAAAACCCTTGTGTCTGTGCCTGGCTACGTTAGCTAGCTGTTTATATTTGCACTTCCAGGATATTTGCACCTCCAGGAAAATGCCGTATTTATATATATATATATGGTGCGTGTTGCATTGTGGGTAGCTCGTGACGTCACTGTGTGTGAAAGAATCATGACATAAAGACGAAACTCCTCTCCAGAAGTGAGATGCCGCCGCAGCCATCACTGTTAACTGATTAACTGCTACCAGCTGATTACTTACTTTCCTCTTCTTTGAATTTTTTTTTCTTATGTCCATGTTGTCTGGGGGAGAAAACATATCAAACCAAGAGATCGTCAGCTTTGATTTTCGCTGTATTAACCATTTCCTGAACACTTGGTGTGTGTGCCTTACCTCCGCTACCGGCATCGCTTCATACAACAGATCGAGCGGTCCAACTACGACAACACTCCTTGAACATGCGCGCTATGTGAGAATCTGCCTTGGTACAAAGTAGCAGTGAAAACATGGTACGGAGTTTCATTGATTTGGGCATTCTCTCAATAAGCGAGTGGATAGACCGATTCCCGGACTTTCCACATGGTAAAAGTGGGGGGGTCTAAACGAATCATTTGAAAAGTGGGGGGGACTTGTCCCACCCTCATATAATGGCTGCGACGCCCATGTATATACCACATGGGGTTTCTCAGTATGAGTAATACTCGAACATATTGTTCAGCTCACTATGTTTGAGAGTACATTTAGATGAATAACCCTTGATTGTGTTACTGCACCTGCGGCTAATTCATGCTAACGTCATTGGCATCTGTTAAGCTCTTTGCTAGGGAAACAAATGGCAAACTGGAGAGGATATGTTTTAATTTTCAAATGCTAACAAATCATCCTGTCAACGTTTTCTTGTGGACTTTGCAGAACTGGCCGTATCAAAATGGAGGCCAACCACAATGTTAAAAGTTTTCAAATTCATATTTGTGTGTTTCAGGCTGCTGACGCTCTACAGGTGATGTCCGTGCCAATGACCTGGGTAAAGGAAGGAGGCATGGTGCGCCTGGATAGAAAATACCTGCAGACAGACTACAAGGGAGTCAGCAGCGAAGACATCGTTTACACCATCGTCGTCTCAGACGGACAGCCTAAATATGGTACACACTTTTTCACAAACATGTTATGCTTACTCAACAGCTTCACATATTTAGAGATCTGGAAGATTGCATAATCTTCATCTTGGCTTCAGTTTGGTTGATTCTTACAAAGATCTAAAAAATGCAGTGTTTTCAGCCACTGAAATATGGATATCTCCTGCTTTTAACCTGTTAAGCCCGAGATACTCCGGTACCGGGGCCCTCCTGCAACAACAGTGTCTGAGGGCATCTTAACATTTAATAAACTATGAATGTTTTATATCCATGTAACGGGAAGAAACTCATCTAACTGATATTTTTTTCTTTTTTTAAACCCTTCAATGCTAACGCTGAGCCTCTGAATTAGCAACGAGCGAAAAATGCTACCGAAATGCTACCGAAACTCACTCATAAAACCTTATTATTTATCCTTTCTGCACATCCAACACATCGATTTGCATCGTGAGATGACACAGAATCGATGGGTACATACATTATCACTATATGATAAGAACTCGCGACTTTATAAACAAAAACAGACATCAAAATCATCATTTCATAGACCATACGCCTAATCTAGAAAAATTATCAAAAGATGTATCAATTATGATAATATTTGTTAGAGGCAGCCCTAGTTATTAGCCAAATTAAAAGCACTCCTGTCCCTGATCCTGGTTGGATATCATCTGGACATTGTTTGATATTAAGTGAGAGAAACAGCTCAACCTTCCCCCTTTCTCTGTCTCAGGTGAGGTGGTGTTGGTGTCCATGCCAGCTGACGGCCCCTCAGAAAGCTGGAGCCCGTTGCTAAGCGATGACCGAGGCTTCACGGCCACCACTTCCTTCTCTCAGCAGGACGTAAATGATGGCACAGTCTGGTACCGCCACTTCGGCAGTGGTTCAAATAGAGACTCCTTCCAGTTCCAGGTCAGTGCTGACTCGCATGATTTAATAAGTTAATTTTTTCACAAGCACATAATAATAATAATTCCTTACATTTATTATAGCGCTTTTTCCAGTGCTCAAAGCGCTTTACATGTGGTTAGATGTTCGCTAGTCATTTAATTAAAATGTTTTTTGGGCCACCAGTGCTTTTTTATTGAAGAGACTGAGTTGAAGGGGGGAGACAAGATGTAAATGGTCCTGAGCCGGATTCTAAACCAGGTTCTCCAAGCAAAATAATTACCAAGTCTTGAAGCGGCCCTACTATGCTCTTTGGGTCTTCCCTTTCCTTATCGTTATATAGATTTGTGTACATGTAAATGGTCTGCAAAGGCTTGAATCTCAAAGTTTCTCCAGAGGGAGTTTCTCTCCCACACTCGCTCCCCTGCCTGAAACACCTGACCCGCTGAAATTGGACTCATTTGTTTATCTTCGTAACATGGTCTCGCTTGTATAGGCTAGTGCTCCAACACATTGTATGTGATAGGCTAAGGGGCGGGACATCTATAAGCAGTTGAGCAATCACAACAGAGCAGGCCAGCTAACCAATCAGAGCAGACTGGGCTATGGTTTCAGACAGAGGGTGAGAAGAGGTGCTGCAGAACAGGCAGTATGAGAAGAATTGCAAAGTGTTCATTATTGTGATGGCAATAATAAATACTACCAGCTTTGTTGTTATAATTGACGTATTATAATTCATAATTCTAAATTCTCAGAATGAATCTCTCGTAAATCTTCGAAAATTCAACCATATTGATATTTTTCAAAAGAAAAACAAATGTTAAAGAGAAAGTAAAAAAATGGCTAATTGACTTCCTTATTATTGAAATATTAACTTCATTTGTTTGACTTTTAAACTCATGAATAAAGGCACCAGATGAATTGTGAGTTCACCTGCAGTACAGTAGGCCATTATATAAAGTAGTTTGCACACTATCGGGATAAACACATGACAAGGTTGTTTTCTATCCTTCATTTGGGTGCGTAGTACTGTACGCATACAGGTTGGGATAAATCCTCCGTGGGACGAGGAAACCTCAGGAGACCATTAAAAGAACATCTCACTCTGAAAGAAAAGGGGGGGAGATGGTGACAGAGATGCGTTTCGTCGCTCCTGTTGTTTTCTCTCTCCCCGCAGTGTTATTTGAAGTTCACGCTGTTACTCGTGTTCTCATGTTCCCCTATGTTTACCTCTCCTCCCTCTCCAGCACGTCTCCCTCTGGCTTGATTTATTCCTTCCTCCCTTCTCCTGCTCTTGTCGCTCCTTTTCACCTCTATCTGCCTCTACTTTTATTTGTATTATTACCATGAAATTGTATCTATGCGGTTTATAGGAACCCTCTAAAATATGTTCTCTGTTTTGTAATACACAAGTTACTGTCTGCTCGTCGTCACTGAGAAGTTGTTTTATTGGGGACCACATTGTGTGTTTCCTTTGCATCCTTACTTCTTTTCTTTTCTGCATTGAATTTGTTCTTCCTTAGTTCAGGCGTGGCTGCAAACTTAATGTCTGACTCTTAGGCACTTCAAAGCGACTTATCTTGATTAGCACTAATGACCCCAAATTACTCACAAATTGGCTCCCGATCCGATACAATCCCAGTTAAACCGATGCAGCATTCATCACGGCGCAGTTAGAGCGTTTTCATGCTAAGCGGCAGCCAAGAGCTTGCAGCGACATCTAATCATCTCTCTCCCTCCGTCCAGCCACCCACATTGTGGCTCCATCCATCAGGGCAAATGTGTTTCAATTACACAGTGCTGGATTCGGATAAAATCTTCAAGTGTCTCATCATTTTGACAGGAAGTAAGAATGCAGAGGGAGTAGAGAAGAGGCTGAAGGCCCGGCCACAAACTGGTAGCTTTGTGCTGTTGTCAGACGTGGTGATTATACTTGTCAGTTTGTCAGGGTGGTATTATTGTGCTCCTAAGTTTTTTGTCGAAGTGTGTGTGCCTCGAAATTATTGATTTAAAAAGAATTCCGCTCCTGCAACTTGGAACTAAACAAAAGTGGGCCGCACAGCACTCCTTGTGTTTTCGCACGCATCGCATACATCTTTATTTGAAGCAGTGAGATGGTAATTTGATCTTTGAGTGAAAATATGTTCCTTTCTTTGAAAATATATTTTTTTGGGGAACCAGTGCCTTTGTTGAAAGGGGTAGACAGATGGGATGACATGCGGCAAATACAGAAACCTGTGAGTTCTATTGTCCAATGTGAAAGCCCGGTATACCCTAACACCTTAGCAGCAGCAGAAACTCAAACAGGAACATTCCTGTTGTGCCACTATGAAGTTGAGAAAAGTTTACAAAAAATGCAGCTTACTTTGTTTCCAAGGCGGCCATCAGAAATTAGGATCCGTACACTGTATTAAGAGCGTGTAGATATTTTAATCCTGCAATTTTTACAAAAAGATCTTCAGCTACTGTAGCAATGTCAAAACCCTGTCCTAGTGTCCTATTATTTGTATATATTGACTAGTGACTAACGGCCCATTCATTTTAACCTTTTTTTCTCACACCTGACCTGTTTCTATCATCTGCCTCATGGAATATCTTACTGAAAATATGCAACAAAGAAAAAAGGGACTTCTATATTAAAGAGCCTCGTGTATACACTAATTAACAGAGGTTCTCATTCATAACACTCCGTTCGATGTCTCACTATGGGATGCGCCTCATCGCGGAGCAAACAGAAGCATCAATCTCATTACGCCAATCCTGATTGGCTGGTGATCTTGACGTCAGCGTCGGGGGAAATTACCCCCTATAAGTAGCTTGCGCCACAACGCATGCGTCATTCAAACACCTCTTCTCGCTTCAGAGCACATCTCATAGTAGCCGGGCAAGCTTCACGGTCCACAGACTGAACCCAAATACCCATTTCGGTCAACGGGCGCTCGCCGGCTACTCCTTCTGCTTTGCAGGAAGACGGTAGTACTAACGCTGTTAGTATTTAAAATCGACCTCGCCCTTTCTCTTACCCGAGAAAGTAAGGTAGGTCCGATTTTTCAAGCTAGCAGCACACCTGTTGCTAGCTCGCTCCCTCTCTGCCGACACCACGGTAGCGAGGAAGTTTTTTCTTTTCTCTTCTCCACGGAGGAAGAAAGGATTAAAGGAGCATACTGCCACACCAGTCAGTGTTCTCCGGGAATAAAAGACCCACACCGTCCTTTTCTCCGGATTAAGGACAAGGTGGTACCATATTTTTCTCCCTTCCCACCTGTCGAGAGCGGGCCCTCTCCACGCCACGAGGCGGCCAAGATGGACGCCCCCTCCCTCACACCAGAGGAGTCAGGGACTCGGTGGCTCGACTCGGTGGCTCGACTCGGTGGCTCGACTCTGCGGCTGCGGGTTGAAGATCTCGGGCACAGACACACACCAGGTCTGTTCGTCCTGCCTCGGGCTGGAACACGCCCGAGCCGCTATCGACAACCCCGGCTCATGCGGACATTGTGTCCGCTTCACCGTTAAGAGCCTCCGCCGACGGTTAGCACGACAAGCTAGCCTGTCGGAACAGGACCCCCCCATGTCCACGGACCCGCCGGCCGGCAGTCAAGACACGGGGGCGTCCGCCACAGAGAGCGAACCCCTCTCCATGTCAGTCTGGGGCTCACTATCTGCGATGGCTATAGAACCGGAATCCCGCGCCCTGGCAGCCCGGGACCCGGTGACGGCAAGACACCCCACCAAGCTGGGGCTCCCGGTTTGACCTCACCATGGTCTCACCCGCGGAGGATGTCCTCAGGCTGGACTACGAGGAGGACGAAGAAGAGGACGCCTTGGTGTTCCTCCTGTCCGAGTCGGATGAACAGGAAGAGGACACCTTCATGTCACCGGCTCAGGCTGCAAAGCCTGAGGCAAGTGCTGCTCTCCCGTGCGATAGCACACCAGCTTCGCCCGGTCTGAGCATGGACCTGCAGGCCGTGTGTAAACACGCTGCGGCCAGACTCAACGTCCCGTGGCCCGAAATGGCCAAGGAGACCTCCAGGTCCCGCTACGAGGGAAAACATCTCCCCCAAGCAGCGGGGAAAAAGAGACAACTACTTCCAGTCTTCCCGGAGATGTTGGATGAGGTGTCGGTCTCGTGGAGAGACGGCGCTTCAGCAACAAGGTCCCAATCCAGGGTGCCTCCTCCCTAGACTGCGACGGAATGGAGAAGCTCGGCCTGTTCCGCATGCCGCCCATGGAACCGCTGGTAGCGGCTCACCTTCTACCAAAGGTGGGCCCGTCACCGAGCAGGAACCCCACGCTGCCAGCAAAGTCGGACCGTTTTCAGTCAGCAATGACTGAACGGACCTACAAAGCTGCAGCGTTGTCCGCCAGGGCCCTGAATGTGTCCTCGCTGCTAACCGCCTACCAAGCGGAGCTCTGCGAGGACCTGTCGGGTAACCCGGGGGCAGCCACTCTGGACGAGATGGCAGCGGTCACGGACATTTGTCTCCGTGTCCAACGCTGCGCCGTCCAGGCCACGGGCAAGGTAATGGGGATCATGGTGGTGCAGGAAAGAGCGAGATGGCTCAACCTCACCAACCTCCCTGACCGGGAAAAGGAGGATGTGCTGGATATGCCCATCGTTCCCGAGGGAATTTTCGGCTCCGCTCTCGCCTCCATGCAAAGGAGGTGTGAGACGAAGAAGAGGGAGGACGAGGCACTCCACCTCTGCCTCCCTCGAAGAGTCCAGCCGCTGCTTTCGCAGCAGCAGTCCTCTGCCCAAGCTGCCCAAGCTGCCTCGAACTCTGCTTGGTTTAAAGTCCAGGCTGGAGACAAGGGCAAGCTGGCCTAGAAATTCTCCGGTTCCGGCTGCAGCTCAGGCTCAGCCAACCCAGAATTTCGGCCAGCAGTCGAGGAAGAAGAAGCGAGCGGTGTGACAGCCCCTCCTTCTCCCCTCCGTGAATGTGTTCCCGACGCCTCAAGAGATGCCTAAACGCCATCCTCAAGTCCGCACAAACACATGTCACACATTGGTTGATCCTTCTGTCATAAAACATTTGCCGCTGACGCATCCAGGCTTCAGGCCGAGGGCGCAGCTCAAAGAAATGAAAAGAAATCAATGAAGCCAATAAACAGCCCGTCAATTGTTCCCCTTCTGAGAGCAGCTACGGCATCTCTCAAAAGGCGGATTACTGACGGGTCTGTGAAGGAACCACCGCCACGCGCATGCGCAATGCCGGCTGGGGCTTTAAGGGCACCACCGCGACGCACATGCGCAGTGTCGGTGGGTATTGTCGATAAGGGGCACCACTGTGTTCAGACACTAGAGGGCCCC
The DNA here is from genome assembly GCF_902827115.2 of Pseudochaenichthys georgianus. NCBI lineage: Eukaryota > Metazoa > Chordata > Actinopteri > Perciformes > Channichthyidae > Pseudochaenichthys > Pseudochaenichthys georgianus. The sequence goes on along the minus strand of NC_047511.1, from coordinate 11,417,199 downwards.
ATAACACAACAAATAGAGACTCAGAGAGGAGGAGATGTGACATCCTCACTGGCTCTAAGGAGCACGCAGTGGAAGATGCTCACTTAATCTGCTTGGGTTTTCAAGACAGTAACACGGGGCTACAGACTCCAATTCGCTGTCACCCCTCCTCGCTTCTCGGGCATTCTGCACTCGCAGGCCCGAGGAGAGTCAGCCCTCATTTTGGAGAAAGAGATTTTCTCACTCCTAGAAAGGAGGGCTATATCTATTGTACCCGCCGAGCAGAGTCAGGGCGGCTTCTATTCCAAGTACTTCCTCGTGCCCATCAGCTCGCTTGTCAGCGGAAAGAGTGAAAGCTTTCAGAGCTTGTCTTGCTCTTTTCCAGCTGCGCAAACATGTTCTCTTCAGATCATGCCTGCGATTGCTGGGGCTCATGGCGTCAGCCATCCTGGTCGTACGACTGGGACGCTTACACATGAGAGAGTTTCAGCGCTGGGTGGCTGCCCTAAAACTAAAGTGATGTGATGGTTACTATGAAATGCGTAATGGCACTGCGCCACTGGCTGCACCCGACTTTTCTAGTACGAGGTGTGCCTATGGGTGCTGTCCTTTCACGGAAAGTGGTCACCACGGACGCATGTCTGACAGGTTGGGGAGGTATTTATGAAGGTCGACCTGTGAGGGGTCTCTGGAGCAGAGACCTCCAGCGGGCGCACATAAATTACCTGGAGCTTTTAGCGGTGTTTCTCACCCTAAGACGCTTTCTGCCTTTCCTCAGGGGACATCACGTCCTTGTGAGGACAGACAATACGACCACAATATCGTATATTAACCGCCAAGGGGGTTTGCGTTCTCTCCAGTTACACACACTGGTGCGCAAACTTATCCTATGGAGCGGTAGACGTCTCCTCTCTCTGAGAGCGACGCACGTACCGGGAGTGATGAACCTCGGGGCGGATCTACTGTCCAGAGGTGCACCACTTTATGCAGACTGGACTCTACATCCAAGGATTGTGAGCCAGCTGTGGGTCCGTTACGGCAGAGCTGCGGTGGATCTGTTAGCATCGAAAAACAACGCTCAGTGTCAGCTGTTCTTTTCGATGCGGGATCTGAATGCACCGTTAGGCGTGGATGCACTCGCGCACTGTACACTTTTCCACCCCTGGCTCTGATACCTCCAACTCTGGCCAGAGTGAGAGAGCAACGCCACACACTTATTCTGATAGCTCCGCACTGGCCAGCTATGTACTGGCTAGCGGAGATATATCAGCTGCTGTGCGGGCAGCCATGGCAGCTCCCACTACGCAGGGACATACTGTCCCAAGCGGGGGGGGGGCGATCTTTCACCCACACCCAGAGCGCTTGGCTCTATGGGCCTGGCCCGTGAGGGGTGCTTTGTCATAATGACCAAGCCCCCTGTGTCCTGGGCTATCCCTTACAAGGGCAAGCCTGTTACTAAGCAACGGCTCTCCCACTGTTTTGTGGAAGCAATTGCTGTGGGGCCCGTACGAGTCAGAGCTCGCAGGCACCCTCGGGTTCGCGAGTTCTCTTGACTCAGGGTCTGGCTGCATCCTGGGCTCTGTCCAGGATGTCTCCCATCCAAGACATTGGTGCAAGCGGCGAGCTGGTCCTCGCCGCTCACTTTTGTCCGCCTTTTAACAGTCTGGAAGTTCTACAACCAGTTTTGACTCAAGCAGTGCTGGGCACCTGGTTGAGCCGGAGCCCTACATGTTAAAGTTCCGGTCGGTTTGGTGATTTTCGAGATAAGCTCGTCTGGCAATACGGGAGCTACAATTTCCCATAGTGAGACATCGAACGGAGTGTTATGAATGAGAACTATAGGTTACTTACATAACCCCAGTTCTCAGAGTAACATGAAGTGAGATGCGTCGTGGCGCAAGCTACTTATAGGGGGTGATTTAGGGGGTGATTTCCCTGACGCTGACGTCAAGATCACCAGCCAATCAGGATTGGCGTAATGAGATTGATGCTTCTGTTTGCTCCGCGATGAGGCGCATCCCATAGTGAGACATCTCACTTCATGTTACTCTGAGTACTGGGGTTACGTAAGTAACCTATAGATTTCTTCCCTGTCCCCTCGTAAAAAGGGCATTTTTCAAACTGTATTGGGGTGTTTGCAGTGTCACATCTTGACACAAATGCATTTCTCCAGATGGAAACAAAAGGAAACTGTTGCAAAATGAAGTCAACTGCACTCATTTCACCTGATGACAGTAAACTACATATCTTTATTTGGTAAACAGAGCCTCATAATCCCTGGAAATGAATGCTATTTTAACTGTTGTGATTTCAAAGAGATCCATGTTCTCTGCGTTTTAGGCAGCTAAGTAATAGCTTCACATCGCAAATCAAAAGTGCTAAATCAAAGTACTATCTGTCAGTAACCACAAAGAATAATCCTGGAAAATGTTGGAAAGCCATTAAATCGTTATCCACCGGCGATATCCGTAATGAGCTACCTCCGTGCATTACCACAGCATCTGGCACTATATCGGACAGGGCTACTATGCTAAATTGCTTTAATGAGCATCTTGTGTCCTGTGGTTCTCTATATGATTCTGTCACTAACTCTGCTTCTGTGAACACTACAGTATGTGACTCTGAAAAACGTGTGTTGGAAAACCCTTTTAGTTTTACCCCTTTTACTGTTGATGTTGTTCGTGAAGCCTTAACCAAGTTAGATCCTAAGAAACCGGCTGGCCCGGACAACGTAGAACCATTCTTTTTAAAGATATCTGCAGATTTTATTGCTCCACCTCTCACTACTCTTTTTAACCTCTCCCTCAGCACTAACACAATTCCAAAATTGTGGAAGTCAGGGTATGTCCTGCCTTTACTGAAAGGTGGGGAGGCCACCTTATTAAATAACTATAGCCCAATCTCTAAGTTGTCAGTTCTGGCTAAGGTTCTTGAACGCTTAGTGAGTGAACAGGCAAAGGTGTTTTTATGGACAAATGACATCCTGTCTAAACATCAGTCAGGCTTCAGAAAGCAACACAGCACCATCACTGCCACAATGAAAGTGGTGAATGATGTGGCGAGTAATTTGGATAATAAGCAGAGTTGTGCAGCTCTATTTATTGACCTTTCAAAAGCGTTTGACACCGTTGATCATCACATTTTAAAGCAGAGGCTAACCAGTATAGGGTGGTTTGTAAACTACCTCTCTGAAAGATCCCAATGTGTTCACTTTGATGGGCTGTCTTCTGAGTGGTTAAACATTGCAAATGGTGTTCCCCAAGGTTCTGTTTTAGGTCCACTTTTATTCTCCATCTACATCAACAGTTTAGGTGAAAATGTGGATGAAGCTACTTTACATTTTTATGCGGATGATACTGTAATGTATTGTGCAGGTCCCTCCATTAAGGAGGCTGTTGTTAAATCACAGGCTGTTTTTAACACTATTCAGACTCAGCTCTCTGAACTAAAGCTTCTTTTAAATGTTGATAAAACCAAAGTATTGCTCTTTTCTAAAGCTAAAAAGACACCAGAGCCTGTTGTAGATATTGTAACTACGCAAGGAACAAAACTTGAAGTTATTGCCTGTTACAAATACCTTGGTATCTGGCTTGATGATTGTCTCACTTTTAAACGTCATGTAAATAACCTGCTTAAAAAGCTGAGGGTTAGGCTAGGTTTCTTCTTCAGAAACAAGTCCTGTTTCTCGCTTGAGGCCAGGAAAAGGCTAGTCACTGTGACCTTTTTACCTGTGCTGGACTATGGTGATCTGATGTATATGAATGCACCTGCCAATTGCCTGGTCAAGTTAGATGCTGCGTATCACAGTGCACTAAGATGTGTGACAAACTGTAAAGCATTAACCCATCACTGTACCCTGTATGCAAGGGCTGGTTTGCTTTCACTAACTGTACGGAGGCTCAGTCACTGGTACATTTTTATATACAAAGCCATGCTAGGGAAACTTCCATCTTATATCTGCTCCCTGATCTCTCGGAGAGTTGTAAGTGGCTACTGCCTGAGATCGAATGCTGTGGTTTTATTAAATGTGCCAACTGCTAGGACTGTCTTAGGGAAGACAGCTTTTAGATGCGCAGCTCCTCTGTCTTGGAATAGTCTGCAAATTAAATGGAAACCGAACAATCTGGTGCCACTAAATGTTTTTAAAGCTCGGTTGGATGCTAGTCAATCAGAAGCTATTGGTACCTGCTCATGTGGATAATTATGTAAATGATGCTGTATGATGTCCTTTTGTTGTTCTATTTATGTTTTTATGTGTCATGTGGAACTTCTTGAACAGGTCTCCCTTGAAAAAGAGATCAATGATCTCAATGGGATTTATCTGTATAAATAAAGGTTTGAAATGAAATGAATACTCCCATTTGCCTTGTACCTTTATTCATACATTTTCTTTTAAGCATTGGTTAATTAATTTTGATTTCGGACAGCTTTACCCCGCACAGTTACCTGTACTTTCCATAAAGTGGCAGTCCAAAGGGGGAACATGCACCTGTTTTAAGAAACACCAACACATCCTGAGATAAATTGAAAGAAAAATACCCACAATTCCCTGATTTAAGATGTGACACATTTCATTTGTGTTGGTCAGGGTGATTTGTTGCATTAGGGTGTATATAACGTATAATACATACGTGATGTTATGTTGAATTGAATCAACCAAATAATCCATAATTTCTCTGCCACCGCCACCTCCTATAAATCCAGCTGACTCAGTACTGACTTTGATGGTAACAACATTACTCGTGATCGATGGCGCTGACTCCAGGCTTCACACGCTTGTTACATTACTTCTGAGTGACAGAGCTGACTCCAAGTTCTCGAACTTTCTTCCCCCTCAAATGCCAACAAATGCCACTGATGTGACAGGAACATGCAGCCGCAGCGGAATTAGGAAATGAGGACAGAAATGGTCTTTAAGAAGGAACAAGCAAGGCTGCAGCTGTTGCTCATGTACAGCTAATCAGTTCGAAAGAGCGGTTATATATTGTGGACAGCTTGAGTAAGAGAAATATAGCACCAGTTTAAGATAAAAGTTACATTAAAACGGACTACTTTAAGAAGCGTGAGCAGAAGGCAGCAGAGCCAAATATCAAAGTGTAGTTTCAATCTAGTCATGTAGGCGGAGGGGATTACACAAATCCAAAAGCTTCTGCCTCACTAATCAGTTATTCAATTAACATAATCTTACATTCTAATTTAAATCATCAGCTACATTATAAGCAAGGAAAAGAGCAAAGGTCAGGACCTCAGCACAGTGCTGGAAAGGGAACACTGTTGAAGAGCAAGAAGACGAAAAAGAGAAAGAGAAAAGGGGCTCTATACAGTATACTGTATATTAGGGCTGCTCGATTATGGCAAAAATCATAATCTCGATTATTTGGGTCAATAATTGAAATGACTATTATTAAAAAGGATTATCCATTTACTTTGAAAACATCCATTTATTGAAAAACAAAATGTGAACAGTATGTTTTTAACAGTTGATTATCCTGAACTTTAAGTATAATTCAACTGAAAAACCAATAAATAAATAATCGTTTTATTTCGATTATGTTGTTTTCATAATCGTTGCAGCCAAAATCGTAATTGCGATTAAAATACGATTAATTGAGCAGCCCTACTGTATATATCTTAATAATTAAGTGAAAATGTTAATGTTACACCTGACAACAAAAAGGGAGAATCAAACATTTACTTACCACTTGGATTTTTTCCCCTCATTGGATTATTTTTCTCATACGGCCTGTGCTGCAGCACCTCTTTTCACCCTCTGTCTGAAACCAGAGCCCAGTCTGCTCTGATTGGTTAGCTGGCCAGCTCTGTTGTGATTGGTCAACCGCTTAGAGTTGTCCCGCCCCTTAGCCTATCATTTACAATGTGTTTGGAGCGCTAGCCAATAGAAGCGCAAGTTTTACGTAGTGATGTCGCTATGTTCCAGAAGTCAATCAAGGAGTCCAATGGAGGCGTTTCAGGAAGTGTGTGGGACTTTAAAGAAAAAAGTCCCACTGAATGCTGGGTATTCTTTTAACTTTACGGAACGATCAGAATGGTTCAAGATGGTTAAATAACACCTTCATGCACCCTGTTGTACACTTTACGTTTTCAAACAGATACTGAAAAGTAATCAGGGGCTAAGTAGTTGAGGTACGAGAGAATCTGCCTGGATACAGATAGCCACATATGCATGCCAATGACATCATTACATCTCCTATGTTTTGAAAGTTTCAGCTTTTGTCCCTGCAGCGCAGCCTGATGCTGATGAGTCCCATTTACACACTGTCACATGTTTTCATCACATCTGCTGTATCTCACTTTCTCGAGAACCTGTCATCAGCTCTGTCACTTTGAAATTATTTATAATACCTGAGCCAGTTAACAGCCAAGCAAAACTTCCATTGAGACAATGTGCTGCTGAAAAATACATCAAACTTCAACATAGGAGAAGTTCAGCAGAGTAGAGGTGAAGTGTTATCTCTAACATAAGGTGTGTGTTTGTGTGTGTGCAGGTTTCCACAGAGGCATCCCAGGTTATTCAGAGCGATGCTCAGACCTTTACCATAGGAGTCCTGCCTCAGAGCCCAGGATTCCCCCAGCTGGCCCCTGACTGCGATCTACAGGTCACGGTAAGGGACACAAGTTTACCACAAATCAGATAGGAGTTTGAAACCGTGTAATGTAACAGTACCATTACAGTGGGAGTGAATTGAGTCATAACTCAGCTATGAAAGCAGAGGTCTAGGGGAGAATATTGCAAGCACAAATTAAAGAGAACAACTTTTGGAGGGCCTTCATTTAATGTTTGGACAAAAATGCATGATTGTGCATATGAACAAATACTGTATGTGGGCACCACACTCACTTTTTCCTGTATATATCATAAATCCCATAAAGTTATGAAATAAAGAAACCATCATCATTACCCATCCATCAAAAGTCCACATTTCTATTTACTGTCAAATATAATGAATACAATCTTAGCTGTCAGCTGCATACAGATCAAAAAACTCATAAGAATAATCAAGTATTAAGAATAATCGCCTTTTTTTATCAAATAAAGACAATAGAAAATATCCCTATTGCCCCGTCAACGAGCTGCTGATATTGAGATTGTCAAGTGCGCATGTAACCAAGTCAAGGTGCATTGTGGGACATGTTTATGGAGTGTAAAGGGTCATGGAACTGTATGCATTATATTATTTGCAAGCTCTCGCGGGCCCAAGCAAACATTGGGGCGGCCGGATTTGGCCTGCGGGCCTTGAGTTTGACATATGTGATGTCAAGTGTCTTTAACCCAGACATAATGTCAGTATCCTGGGGGATACAGTCATATGACAGGCTGTGTCCATGTGCAAAATGGGTGTAGTGTTATTAGGGTGTATTATTGGTGTAACACAGGTCTAATATGGGTTTATTTACAGTGTACTATAAATAATAATAAAATAATAATATATAATATTTTTATAGCGCCTTTCAGGAAACCCAAGGTCGCTTTACAAGTCGGGTGGGGGGGGGGGGAGTAGGGGAGAAAAAAAAAAAAGGCAGACAGGTTAAGGGGGTGGGGGGGAAGTAGTAAAATAACAGTGTAACATGGGTAAGATATGGGTGTAATACGGGTGTTATATGTGTCTAATAACTGTGTAATATAGGTATAATAAGGGTTAAATATTGGGGTAACCTGGGTGTAATAACAGTGTAATATGGGTGACATTTAGAAATTAGCAATCAATGTGTTTTCCAAGATATTTATATGTGACCTTAAAACAACCTATATAAATGTATCATTACTTAAAAGCAATACACCAGTTTAACATAAATATTCTTTGTGAATTCTTAAACAAATTAGAATTATCTTCCTTGTATATTATTATATTATTGTAATCTTGCATTTGCACTAGAGGCCAACCACTGCTTTAGAAATACTGTCCAATACAAAAACACATACTATGAGTACCTCAACAGAACACACCTGTCAGTAATCATTTATGATGTGCAATAACTTTCTAGATATTTCTTTTTTAAAGTTTGTATTACTAGTTCTCAAACCTGGGAATCCCAATATGCTCAATCCGGCTCATTGAAGTCAGACTGACCTGAGCTCACTTTATGTTAGACTCCCCTGGCTTCACTGTTCAGTAAGTCTGTTTCTATTTGGAGCTGCACATGGACCCCTCAGCTATCACAATACTCATATGGGGTGTATCGCTGCAGGGAGATATCGTTGCTGTCTCACCTCAGTGTGTGTGTGTGTGTGTGTGTGTGTGTGTGTGTGTGTGTGTGTGTGTGTGTGTGTGTGTGTGTGTGTGTGTGTGTGTGTGTGTGTGTGTGTGTGTGTGTGTGTGTGTGTGTGGTGTGTGTGTGTGGTGTGTGTGTGTGTTGTGTGTGTGTGTGTGTGTGTGTGTGTGTGTGTGTGTGTGTGTGTGTGTGTGTGTGTGTGTGTGTGTGTGTGTGTGTGTGTGTGTGTGTGTGTGTGTGTGTGTGTGTGTGTGTGTGTGTGTGTGTGTAGGCGCTGGAGGATCGGGTAACAGAGATAACGCCTTCAGCTCTGGCCTTCGTGGACTCTGAGACTCCCAGCGAGAAGCTCATCTACAACATCACCAAACCCCTGCCACAAGCACAAGGTACACACACACACACACACACACACACACACACACACACACACACACACACACACACACACACACCACACACACACACACACACACACACACACACACACACCTCGACTCTTATAATGTGAACAGCACTAAAAGGATTAAAATCTAAGTTCTGTCAAGGGGCAGGCTCATTCAAGGGCATCTGACCTTGTGTTTAATTCTGAATATAATTCCTTGAGTTAATGTTTTATACGCCACCTTTTGTAACCCTTCAAATATGTTTTGTATCCTTAGGGATACAGTCATTTGAAAGACTGTGTCCTTTTAAATGTGGTTGTGATAATAGTGTAATCAGGATTTAATATGGGTTTAATTGGGGTATAATATCAGTGTAATATGCGGGAAATATTGATGGGTGTAATTTGGGTCCAATAACAGTTTCATATGGGTGTTATAACAGTGTAAGATGGTAAGGTGTAATAGGGTTGTAATAAGAGTGTAACATGGGTGTAATACGGGTGTGATAATTGTGTAATAGGGGTTTAATAACAGTGTCATATGGATGTCATGTAGACATAGAAGTTGATGATTTCAAATGATTATATACTGTAAGTAATTAAGTAGAAGTGTATTGCCTTGCTCACATGTTTACCCAGCCAGAAAAGAGTCAAAAACTTAACAACCTGTTCCATAAGCCAAAGGTTTTTCATTATTGCCTGTCAACCTGAACTTTTACAGGAATAATTGTTGATTTTCTTTTTCCCATATGCGGCATTCAGAACCGCAGGCATTCATTCCGGCAGCGGGATCTGACAGACTTGGTGTATCATTTCCAGCTCTCCGTCTAATGAAAGGGAAAAAACGATTTCCAAAATTCATCAACTAATACAGGGCTGATCCATCTGGGAAGAATTTTTTTTTAACAGAGCCATTGAGGGGGAGTAAAGAGTCAGATTAAGCAGCAGCCGTTTGTCATGAACTTTTTATTTTCTGAAATTAGATTGGAGACATTTGTTCTGAGTTAAAATCTCTCTTCGAAAGCCTCTTTCAACTTCCCATCTACAGTGTTGTGTTATCCATCCAAAGAAACGTTGGGTTTTTGGACTTTTCTCTGTCTGTTGAGCAAAACTAGATTATTTCTGCCCCTCAGAACACACTGTATTTGTCTTTGAGATGCCTGTTTCCTGCTGTGTCTGCAGGTGCGATCGAGCATGTGGACAGGCCGAACGCACCGGTGACACATTTCACTCAGGCGGACGTCAACAATGGCAAGATCCTCTACAGACCCCCTCCGGCCCCTTCACACCTGCAGGAGCTCTACCAGTACTCCTTCATTGGTGAGACACACACACACACAGTTAGAGTGAGGAGTGTGTGGGAGGGAAATAACCCCAAAAGCATAATAGGGCCTCTTTAGGGAAATAGATCAAATAAGTTGTTATGAAACAAAATAAGTTTTAAAAAAAAGTCAATGTTAACTATGGTTTCACGCGTTAAACTGATCTAGTGCATAAAAATAAAGCATCACAGTCTGTCAAATGAAAATCTGCATTTAGTTACATGTTTTTGTTCTGATTGTACATCCAATCAAACGTAATTAATCTGAACAGGCAGCAGTGGCCGGGTTTATTTTTAAACCGTTTTTAGCTGAGCAGCCACGCATTGGTCTGAGCAGTTACCCGCCACCACAAACACCTTCTGTGGAAACCAAATAAGAACTCCAGCTTAAAACACTGAATAGCTTTTCTAAATTCACCGCTTAAAACCTTCAGACCTCAGAGCATGTTATTTTCAAGTGTTTAAGTATTCAAAGAGCGGCTGCAAGCTCTCAATTCCTCATGATGGAATACTTCACCTACTCATGTCCTGCGTAACGGCACATCTCAAATTACTTAAGTGATCATTAGAGTCACTTTTGGCTCTAGAGCTGGAGAATCACAGGACGGCCGGTCGTCAGCGGCCCGGTGACGGCCGGCTCGGTTCGCTGGCGGCCGGCACCGCCCTTTATTTAAATTGTAATAATACTTACTTTGATCAAAGCAAGTAGCGGTCAAGGCTGCAGCCAGAGGAGGATCTGCCTTTGTTCCTGTCTACATTGCATCCCTGCATCATCGGCCTGTGCGCATCGAAGACGCAGACTCATTGCTCCCACTAAAGTAGGGGTGAGTGTAAGAAGCAGGCAAAGTGTGTGTTGCCGGGAGCATATAAGGATGTATCCATGATGTTGAAAACGTAAAAAAAAAAAATGTCATTGTTAAAACATAAAGATAAAAAGGTTTAACAAAGTTATTGTTTAATGTTGTAAGGAGGTGACGCTACTCAGCCAATCAAATCGGTGCAGTCAGTGAGTCAGCACGATAGATTCAAACACAGAGACGAGAGAAACAGTCGTTTCAAATGGCGTGCTCAAACAAGAGAAAGGTAGACGGCGAAAACAGAGCATTTAATGACATGTTCTCTTACTGGACCTCTTTGAAATGCAATTGAATACCCCTGCATTATAGCAGCAACAACAATAATAATAATAATAGCAATGATAATTGGGAGGGGGGGGGCGCGGCTGTTCTTACGTTATCCGAGGGGAGGCTCACCTTCCCACACTGCTAGAGGATTGCTGCCCATAACTTGGACCCACTGCATCCGTCCGTACTGCCCTCGCTGAGCTCAGGCCTGCGACCTTGGGCTGCTGTGCTCTGTGTTTTCTCTCCTTAGTCCTGCCTGTTGGCGTCGGCTGATGGAGGTGTTACGATGCTCTGCCTCTTGATTATTCTCTCTGAACCAGCTAAATGCATGGGACGTGGTGAGAGATCTTACGAGTTGGCTTGGGCCCGCGCTGTGTCACCTCCTGGCTCCAGCACATGTCTTTGTCAATCCTCTGGACGTAACTTTCATTCTTCAGTGTTTGCCATCAAGTTCCAGCTCTCCCGTGACTCATTGTGTTTCGACTCCATGCTCCAGAAGTTTCCACAAGGACAGCTTTTTAACGTATTGCCTGCAATACAAACAACCAGAGACAATATATCTTCGGTGTGTTTGTTAGCAGATGCTATCATGTGAGATATGGGAACATTTCAAGCGTAATGCACTTGCAACTTCAGACCATACTATTTTTATTTCACGCCACAGAGTCGATCTCTCCGAAGGTCACTTGACTTTTAGAGAATTGTTTTTGTTAGTTGTTTACCTTTTTTTAATGGATGTTTGTCCGAACTGCACAGTGTGAACATGTTCGTGATTTTAAAACACATAAATAACCTTCAATCTAACGGCAGCACAGCTTCTCTGGGACACAGAAAACTGCCCTTTTTATGTCAAATAAAATAATAATAAAAAATAACGATTTGAAATACATTTGGCTCAATTGATTTGATTCAAGTCAGATGAACTTAAACCGGCTTTGATCAGACGTTGATCAGATGTTTTACTGTTAGAGGGTTCAAAGTAATATCTTTATTTATATTTCATATGCTTTTTAAAGATAACTCATAATCCAAGATCAAAGATGACTGTAGTTTCTCTTCTCCAGAGGAAGGCTTTAGAGCAGTAAATCACCCACATTGCCTCCTGACTTTTATGCATTATAGCAACATCGTTCAGTTTTTATGTTCACTGCAACGCCCCGTCAGCTCTGCCTCCATCCACTGTTTTTTACTTTTATCACCTCACAGCTTTAAATTGTTATATTTCTTTTAACCCCAACAGGTCTGCCCGAGTCGCTGAGTGTCTATTTCACAGGTAAACACTTCATTCTCCTCTATTTAGTGAGAAGAAGAGGAGGAAACTCTTCTTCATCCTTCCATCCTTAGTCTCATTTTCCCTCCTCAGCGCCTTCTCTGACCTCAATCATCTCCTTTTTTCTACCTGAAATATTGATCCTCTCGTTCCTCAATCTTCTCCTCTTTTCTCTCCTCGTTCCATCTTCACTTCTGTTGCATTTTCTTTTTTCTTGTTTTGACTTTTTTTCTCACTTAATTATCTCTTGTTGCTCCTCTTCCCTGACCTCGATGTATCCTGCTTTTTTCTCACTGTCGTCCTGCACTTCCTACCTTTGATTTCTTTCATTTTCTCTCCTCTCTTGATCTCTCCTTCTCTGTTTCCCCTTCCTTTCCTTTTAATCTTCACCATAAGGGTCCTTTTCTCTTTCCACCCATTGAGCTTTTGTCTCATCTTCAGCCTCCCATCGTTTTGTATCCTTGCGACGACGCTATTGCTCTCATCTTCTCCCATTCCCATTTTTCTCTTTTCAATTTTCAATTTTTCTTCACCTCTTCTTCTGCATTTCACCTCGGTCACTGTTGCACTGATCTCTCCAGCTTGTGACAGCTTTAGTATACGACCTGAGACACACACACACACACACACACACACACACACACACACACACACACACACACACACACACACACACACACACACTCTATCCATCCTCCTTCGCTTGTGACTAAGTAAAAGGTTTGTTTTGTTGGCAGCCAGTAAGAAGTGTAAGAACAGTTATCAACAGTCTCCTCTGTGGCGGCACTAAAGATACAAGTAGTCCCTGTGTGGTGCTTACCTTGAGTATTTTAAATGTCTGCAAGGTTATGTTCTACAAATCTTAGAGGGAACAATGGTGTCAAATGATTAGTTGATCAACAAGTACCTTTTAATTATTTTAAGTATATAAATTATCTATATCTTTATTTATTAAATACTGTTGGTTCACCATGGGCTCAGGGAAAATATGATGACGCATTTAAAAGATGTCTTGAATTTGAATCAGAGGTTACGCAATGCCGAGCATTCATTTATTTCATATTTCATAGGAGTATTGTATAAAGCACATGCATAGGCCTAAAGCTTCAGTACGTTTAGTATTTGATTCAAGTTTTATATCAAATGCAGTTCCACTAATTAAATGCATTAAACACAAACTCAAATATATATGGTCTAACCCTTACTTGTTGATAAAGTCTATTGACTTACCTTCTGGACAAAGATATCATTGAGTTTGAATTTTTTCTGCGAGAGCTAGTTAAACGTGGAGGGAAAGCAAGCGTCAGTTACATATTCTCAGCCCCCCCCCCTCAGTGAGGCAGATGTGTTCGCTGCCTCCCCGGGTGCTTTTTCATGACTGTTTTATGACGAGACTGGCAAGCCTATATATGTGTTACAGGTTACCTGGAATATGGAAGGGACGTCATGTCCTGACTGGTTAAAATACAGAGGCAGCAGCTTATTGCCAGCGCTCCATACAGTTTCAATCAGGCATGATAATTGCAGCTGCTCTCCGTTAATGTGGCAAAGTTATTATAGAAAAAGATTGGAGTCGTGCAGAAATGGCATGTCTGACACAGATCAATGGACACATCTTGCATGAAAAAGATTTTTCTTTTACTTTTTGTTACAGCCATATATGACAGGTGACGCTCCCTATGTCGACACATCACATTCGTAATTTCCCTTTTCAGACCAAACTATTTAATTGTTCACCAGGAAAACTTGCACAAACATTTAAAAAAATAGTTAATAAATAAAATCAGTTATACCAATTATCCACGGATTTTTATATCCGAATGTGATAATTGGTTTCAGTTAGCTGATGTTTGTTCTTGTTGAAGCGCCAAGTGGAGCCATTGGAGCAGAACAAAAAGCATTTAACAAGCTTCCACCTGAATCCCTGATCAATTGTTTCCGCAGTTTGGTAAATTGATTCGTCGAAATGTTTAATTGAAGCCCCTGTTATCGTCTGTGTTTTCCTTTCTTTCCCAAATGAATAAACCTGTGTTAAGTGATTCAAGTGGAACAAACTGATTAGTTTGTACCTCCCAGTTGTACTCATTCAGAATAATCCTCAGTAAGCAGCTGTGGAGATAATTAATATCAGATGTGTGTGTTTCTCTCAAAGTCTTTGTTTATATGATTACTGATTTGCCTGTGTGTGTTTTCTCTGCCCCTGTTTACTGACTGTGTGTCGCAGTGTCTGACGGTGAACACACCACTCCTGAGTTGGACTTTGCCATCCTGCTGCTGTCCAACCATCAGCAGCCGCCGGTGTTCCAGATCCTGGACCCGCTGCTGGAGGTCAGCCTGGGAGGAGAGGCCAACATAGGTAAGAGAAGAACACACACACACACACACATAATCACACACTCACACACAGCCCGTGGGAAGTGAGCCGGGCGTTAAAGCACATTTTTGTTGTGGCACGACAACTTCTTTGTCAGTCATTTAATCAACCCAACAATACTTTTTTTCCCACATTGACTTACATTAGGAAAGGGGCTTCTGTAAATCAGGTATTCTGCCTTTACTGGAATGTATGAAAGATTTCTAGCTTGGCCAAAATGTGGTGTTTAAACATTGCATACAGCTAACTCAACATTGAAATTCCCCTCTAAATGCTAGCGTGATTATCATTGCCATTGTTTTACCGTTTTTACACATAATTATCATCTTTTTTCAACAAGTGTTGCAGGTACAGTAAATACAAAAACAGAAGCTAGCTCACTACTTGAAGACATGTACGTCCTCAGGGTTCAGTAGGGAAAAATGGATGAACAGAAGAAAAACAACGGTTGTTTTCCATAGACTTTGCTGGAACAAGGAACTACGGCAAGCCTATATAGACAAACGGAGCCAAACAGGCAACCCTCTGCCAACCCTCTTAAAGTCGCAGCACATCAGGGTTTTATTTCTACGGAAAATGTACTTCACAGTACGAACACTTGCATAGCCCTTATTTAAATCATAAGGCAGATGTCTCCATTAATTTGACTGAGCCAAGATCCGACGTGATTATGCACTGACGGAGCGGATTGAAGGCGGGGCTTAAGCAACACAATTGTGCGTGCATCTATGGGCATCTATAGCCCATAGTGCATCTATTTTCTTGTGGAAAATAGGCGGAAGACCCAACGCTGTATGCGGTTCTCTTTATACATCCATGACACACACACACACACACACACAAAATACACATTTCCGAGAAGACCTCCTTTGTTGAAGAGGTCCAGTAAGTGATGAAGTGGTCTCAGCGATGTAATGAGGTCTGAAGTACGACCCTGATGAACAATCCTGAATAAAGATCTGTGTGTGTGTTTGTGTTTACAGTCTGGTACAGACACTTCATCTTCTCCTTCTCCTGCTTCATCTCTCTTAATGCTCCTTTCTTCGTGTGTGTGTGTGTGTGTGTGTGTGTGTGTGTGTGTGTGTGTGTGTGTGTGTGTGTGTGTGTGTGTGTGTGTGTGTGTGTGTGTGTGTGTGTGTGTGTGTGTGTGTGTGTGTGTGTGTGTGTGTGTGTGTGTGTGTGTGTGTGTGTGTGTGTGTGTGTGTGCGTGTGCGTAGGCGGTCGGCAGCTGGAAGTGAGCGACGCCGACACGGCTCCTGATGAGCTGGAGTTTGAGCTGGTGGAGGCTCCCGTCAACGGAGAGCTGATTAAGACCGATGGCGGCACACACACACGCTTGGCCAACGGTGAGATGATAAACACACACACACACATGCTGCAACACACAGAAGAAAGTAGACATCATGCAGGGAAAGAATGTGCTGTGAGTATTTCCTTCAGCTGCTCAGAAAGACTCTTAAAACTGGAGGGCGTTAATGATTTGTTTTATTCCAAACACCAACGCTTTAATGCCTACAACATCCAAGTGATGCAGGGTTAGACATAGATGTGTTTGTATGTATCGTCTTAACTTTATTTCAACAATATCCAACAGTGATGAACATGTACGTCTTTTTCTTTCTTCCTACATTATATATTGTTCATGATATCTCAAGAAGGATACTGGAGGCAGGAGCATATGATTGTTGGCGTTTGCATCAGATATCCAATACACTCTCTTTATATCGTGAACAATATTACCTTATCATTCACTTATTGACTCTGAATCTGTTCTTTGGAGAGTTGGGTCATCATGGTCTGGTGTCCTCTCATGCAGACCCAGATACACATGTTTACTAAACACCATACATTAATACACATACATTAATGTTCTAACTATATAATCAATATATCCTCAAAAGTGCATTTGTTTAACTACATGTTAATGATTAGATCTCTCAGTCAAGGTTTACAGAACCTTCAACATATATTACGGCAACTTCTCTACTTTCAACAGCACACGCCCACACCTTGTTCTAGTCATATCCTGGTTGGTTTGAGTTGAATTACCATGGATGCAAAATGAGGTGAAGACTCAAATATAGAAAAAATGTGTTGCCTTTAAAAAGACATCTCTCTTAGGAGTTTAAAACTTGTACTTGTTATTGTATTATGAAGTGGTCCGTGAATTATACATAAAGTTATACATAAAGTTATACATAAAAGTCCATCAAACAAAGTAAACCCTGCGATGTACAGTACACTCAGTAGTAACACATCGAAACACACAGTCACACACCTTCTCTGTCCCTTCAGGCGACATCTTCACCTTCAGCGACATCACACTCAATGTTCTGCTCTATCGACACACCCACCTCGCCACCCGGGATGACTCCATCACCTTCTCCGTAAGCGATGGCATGTCCATGGCGCTCATCGTGGTGCAGGTGGTGGTGCTGGACGTCGGGGGGGAGGGGCCGCAGCGGGACCCAGCAGCCACGCTGTCTCTGGAAGTGGGCCAGAAGAGCAGCACCGTGATCAGGCGCTCACACCTGGCTTACACTGTGAGTTAACAGGAGACCGATGCTAGCTTTAGCTGTTAGCCTCTTCTAGATAGTACAGTATACACTTAGGGTTAGGGTCATCCTGTTTACATTCCTCTCTATATCAATGAGTTTGTTAAGATGCTATTTCATGCTGTTTTGGGAGAAGAAGCTAGTGAAGCCCAGTCGAAGCATGTAAAGCATGAGTCAGCAGTATTTATCTTTGATGATTAAAGATGTCTTTACTGTAGATACAGGACATCATGTGTCATTTTAAATGTGTGAATATATAGATCTGTGCTAAACTTTCTTTTAGCAGGATTCACATGTTCATCTCCTGGGTCAAGCTTAGCACACAAGCACTCTTTTTCTTTACAGTCTATTTGTATTGAAACTAAACTAAAACTGAACTAGAACACCTATCTGTTGGTTTTGCTGTTGAAATGAGTTGAGGATAACACAAACATGTGTTGAGAAAAGTGTACTTGTTTTGCCCTTGATGCAGGGCAGAGACAGAATCATTTCATAATGAAATTAACAGTTCTTCAAACTTGTAGTTTTGACGTGGTTTTGTCTCTCTTAGGACAACACGTCCCCAGATAACCAGATTCAGATCCAGTTGGTGTCGGTGCCGATGTACGGCCTGCTGACCAGGAGCCATTCCCAGCAGGAGCACCAGGAGCTCAGGGAGTACTCCTCCTTCACCATGGAGGACATCAGCAAGCATCAGATCAGGTAGGAGAGTCAACAAGCAGCCATGTTAGAGGGTCAGAGTGCTTCAAATCAAACACAGATTTAAAGTCAGGAAGAGTTTTACGATCTATCAGTGTGTTGGCCTTTCTGGTAATACTTGGAGTGTGTTTCATCTCTATTGTGTTTATCAAAAAGCTGTGACCAGGTATGGTCCAATGGGATTTGGAAGTATTTCGTTAGCTTTAAAGCAGTGCTTCTCAAAGTGTGGTCCGGGAGCGCCCCCTAGTGGCCCGTGAGTATATTGGTAACATTTCACAATTGAAATAAATAAATACATTTCAGTTGTCCGCACTCTCACGGGAATATCTCCGCAATGGAAGGAGTTTAAGTTTCACTTTCGATTGCATGATATATCCCAGCGCAACACCTTCATCACACATGTTGCCACTTGTTTGTACCATTTTCAGGCGATTTGTAATCTGTTCTAGAAAAACGATGTGTTTTTCGATATTTGTGGAGTTAGGTGGTCCGCGAGTGTTTTTTTATTGGTTAAGTGGTTCTTGGAATGAAAAAGTTTGAGAAACACTGCTTTAACACTAGAACCGCCAGAGGTCGCTGTATACCTAAAACCGCCAACGGGTAAAATGTACCCGCTATTGATTTTCAAGGTACAATGTTCATTTATTTATCATACAGAACAGTGAGTTTTGATCGCACATGGATGAAACTTATACCAATAGAATCTGTGGAGTCTCGGCTTTTCATATGACATAGTTTGTGCAGATAACATGAAGTATAAAATATCGCTAAGAGTGCTGATTTAAACGCTTGGTGTTGTTAGACTTGTGTTTTGTTTAGGTACAAATCTCTCTATCTCTCTCTCTATCTATCTATAACTATCTATCGATCTGTAATGTTCTGTTCTATGGATATATAATTGTCTACATAAACAGACGACGCGGACTACTTCTCTCATTCCGAGTATCCATCTTTATTCAACTGGCACGTAAACTGCACACATGCATTATGTCCTCAACGTGAGCTCAGTCATCCAAGATTTTGTATTCTCCAAGATGTTACACTATCTAGCTCTCTATCCATCTATCAATCTATCTCTCTATCTCTCTCTATCCATCTATCTATCTATTGTGGTGACCACCTATTTAACCACTGGGACATAATTCATACTTGGAACTACAGTTGCGGTTATTGTTCCCACACGTACATGTTATGGGTTACCTATAAATAGGTGTGCCCTCTTGGCTCTCTCTCTTGTCGACCCGGGCTGCGACCCGACAACATGTCCTTTGCAGCTTGTGAATAAATAACTATTCTTGCACCTTCCTTGCACCGCCTCTGACTCCATATCTCTCGGCACTACACTATCCATCTATCTATCTATCAATCTATCTCTCTATCTATCTATAAGGAACCGCAGTAGACAAAAGGCGTTGCTATAGCAACATGTCATGTTTACGCTGCATTTTCTATGAGGTAAATATTACCCGCTGGCGGATATGGGTATAAATGGCATTTTTTTGGGCGATTTTTTCAATCTGACTTCATATTGACAATTGTTAACAACAGAGGGTGCTACATAACACACTTTCAGGAAAAGTCACGGACTGGGAGACTTTAATATGTTAGTGAAAAAAAGTTACATACAATCAAAAAACAGCTGCGGCCCGCGGGTAAAA
Source organism: Pseudochaenichthys georgianus (assembly GCF_902827115.2). NCBI lineage: Eukaryota > Metazoa > Chordata > Actinopteri > Perciformes > Channichthyidae > Pseudochaenichthys > Pseudochaenichthys georgianus. Next base: position 11,397,605 of record NC_047511.1, on the reverse strand, counting down.
TGTACCCGTTGGCGGTTCTAGTGTTAAAGGGTCTCTAAAACTTGCAATAAAAAAACGCCCAAAGGAAATCCTTGGTTTCAGTGGAGGGATTTAGTTTCCCATGATGGTTTAAATGCTACTTCAGTGGCTTATAAAACAGGATATCAGCATAAAAAACCTGCAGCTATTAACCGGAAAATAACTTTCAAAAAGTCGTATTGAGAAGCACTTCTTGTATCAGCAATGAAGGTTCATGAGGGTCCATGGGAGGGAAGAGAGCGATTGAACACTTTTACAGTAGTTAGTAAAATGTATATACTAATTGTAAGGGATTAAAATGTAGGTGACACTTAATAATAACCATTGTTCATAAATGCTAAACACGTGTTATTACTTTAACTGTTTACAATGAATAGAAACGAATGAAAAAGGATTATGTGTAATGCTATAGCTTGTTATTTTAACTGTTTTTTGTTGCACACTTAATAACATTTTATTCCGCAAATCTAAAACAATATTTACATGACCATTATAAAGTTGCAACTAAATAGTTAAATGATTAAAAAAGTACTTGTACTTGAAAAGCTCTACAAAAAATATTGTAATCATTATGTCGATGGTTAAGAACAATGTCTGGTCCCTCTACTCATCCAATGTTTATTCTAAACGATTTTTAAAAGGCTTACAAATCATTTTATATCATGAACAAATACTCAATATAGTAAATAAAATGTTATATGTGCAACAATATAATGTTTATGAATATTCACATTGAACTCAGAATGTCATTTTGTCAGCTTTTATACAATACATACTATCAAAACGATTTCTTATCATACTAAAGAATGTTAATATGACATAAATCGTGGCAGTACTAATAATGGGTTTACTTTATTAGATATAATGTTATTGTTTTTTATCTATTAACTACAGTTTAATTAAATGAATGAAACTTCATTTCCGATTTAGGAACGATGGCTATATTTTAATGTCTAAAAAGGAGAGTGTTAGCCAAAATAATTATAACCCCCTCCGCCCTCCACATTTCTCAGAATCGTATTTTAATCTTAAATATATCCAGGATCTTTACAAATATTCAGAAGTAGGCTTGCACAATTAAAACATTTTGAAATGGCAATATGGCCAGTTTCAATATTTAAATCTCAGTAAGCGCAATATTTGGTAAAAGTAAAATATGAGAAAATGAAGTATTGTGATACTGCAGACTCCCGCTTCCATTCGTTAACACTCCAAAACATTGTACTGATAGGCTAAGGGGCGGGACATCTCTAAGCGGTTGACCATTCATAGCAGAGTCGACCAGCTAACCAATCAGAACAGACTGGGCTCTGGTTTCAGACAGAGGGTGAAAAGAGGTGCTGCATCACAGGCAGTGTGAACTAGAAATGAGCAAAATATGCCCTTTTTAATAAAAAAAAACAGTACAGAACCTCCTAAAAAGATAATTATCTCTAGTATCTCAAATCATCACGCAGTTGCAATATCATCCAAAGTAATTGCAACTTGTTATTTTTTCCAAATCCTGCAGCCCTCTTCAAAAGGGCTTTCACTGGAGTCCTTCAATAAAAGTAACAACCTGAAAACCGCTTATATGGAAGTCAAGAGCATAACGAGTGATACTGTATGTTGTTTTGTGCGAACCTTTAATAAAGAGGCTGTTTTAATGGAAAGGTCTGCTGTTGAGTCCACTCTGCGAGAGATATAGGGTTCTTCAGGCTGCAGTTGCTATCACGATCAATTTATCTGATTGAAGCTCTCTTCCACTCGGCATCACCGCAGCGGAGGCACGGTTATAGCTTATTGAGACATTTAGTTTTCCTTTAATCTAACGTTCCTCCTCACGAGACGAGAGTTATACAAAAGTTACAGAAGCCAATAAGATAACACGTAAACAAGCAGGGGTATTGTTTCCTTTGCCCCATTACTTCTCAGCCTGTTGGCACAAGCAATGCCAATTAGCAACATTCTGAAATGACCTGCAAGAGGTACTGAGGGCCCATAAGAGAGTAGATTAAATATAAATATTCAGCTGCTTCATTTCCATAATGATTAGCTTTAGCACGGGACGCTCTCCGGGGCTAACTTTAAATCACCCGTATTAGTTTATGTCTCTGTGGTGTTGTCTCGTACAAACAAGAGCCGTTTTAGAAGATTTAAAAGTGATTAGAGAAGAGTACACCGGTATAGTTTTCAATTGTATTAGCGCTTTGCAGAGATTAGCAGCTGTATCGTCCTAGGAGGGCTAATGCAAAGCTCTCCCATCAGTCCAGGATTAGACACACAAACTGATATTTATGTATTCATTAAAAGATAATTATCGTGTCAAACAAATAAGTCATCAAACAGCATGTAAATCTTTTTTAGACAACAAATCAAACCATTAACTCTATCTACAGGTACATTACTTCCATAGAGACGGGCAGCCAGCCGATCACCGACATCTTCCACTTTGTTGTTTACGATGGAGACAATAATCACCTCGACAACCAGATGTGCACCATCACCGTTACCTCCACGCCAAGACAGCCACCCGTGGTGACAGTCAACAGCGGCATCAAGGTACTCACGCACTCACATACACACATGTACACTGAAAAAAGCACAGAGGAACACGCTCTCACATTGGCACCCTTTAAAAGTTATCCTAATAAAAGATTACAATTGTATGGCTGGTGTACAGTGCATTAACGGTTTTAAACACACATACTGCACAGTTATTTCCTCTCCATTACCCTGCCAGCTCATAAGAGACTGAAATCCTCAAATACGTTTTTAGTTATTTTCACAGCAGCTGCCACATTCAGAAAGTCATTAACGGGACAAATGAAGCAAAGGAAACCGTCGCACACTGTCCTGTTTGGTCCCTCAGACAACAACCCCTGGTGACAGTGGTGGAATGTAATTAAGAACATTTACTTAATTCACTTTCTAGCGATTTACAGGCTTTTATGCTTCACTACAATTATCTGATAGCTTTAGTCACTTCACACTTCAAGATGTTGTCATCCAAAACAAATGCAGAGCTTTTAAAATGTGTTTTGTTGTAGTTGACTCATCAATAGCCGATGGACAGAAAAGGTGGTGCTGGTTCCAGCTTCAAAGCTTTGCTTTTAAAGGTGTCCTATTGTGCTTTTGGGGGTTTTCCCTGACCTGTGGTGTGTTATATCGTTTCTGTGCATGTAAATGGTCTGCAAAGGCTAAAATCCCAAAGTTCCCTCCAGAGAGTTTGTCTCCCACACTCTCCCCCCCTGCAACGCCTCCATTGGAATCCTTTGTTTTCTTCCATGACAAAATGACATCACTAATTAAAACTAGTGCTTTTATTGGCTAGCGCTCCAAAACATTATACGTGATGTGCAAAGGGGCAAGATATTATGACACGTCTCTTATCGGTTGACCAAATACAGCAGAGCCGGCCAGCTAAGCAATCAGAGCAGACTGGGCTCTGGTTTCAGACAGAGGGTGAAAAGAGGTGCTGCAGCAGTTTGAGAACAATAAAGAGCTTTTTGAACATTAAAGCATGGAGACGTGTCACAGACGAATACTGTACAAATATGAATCTGAAATTGGCATTATGTGTCCTCTTTAATAATGTCAAATAGTAATAACGTTAAAGTCTTGACTTTTTGTTGTAAAAACAACTTGATGGTGTAACTTTTGACTGAATTGTTCAATATGTTTACACACATTACACCAACTATAATAAGAAAATAATCAGCAGATTAATTCTAAATGAAAATAACCATTAGTTTGCAGTTCTGTGCCTTTTATTATCAATAAAGGCGTTATTGTGTTTGCATTTTCTTCCTAGTCCTAGTTAACTATTCCCAGGAAGTATATGTCCTTCAACATTCCATTATTTTCCTTTGACAGTTAAAAAATGTGAAATATTTCAACAGCACAGCGAGCCTGGCCCCAGCTGTGTGGGGGGACGTGGTGGAGGAGAAGGAGAATAAATGTCAGACCTAATGAGGGTCACACTGGGGCTCCCTCTGAGATGATTCCTAAATAAGCACCGTAGAGCTGCCCGTCTTGAAAGATATGAAGTCAAATCTCAAAGGTCTTTACTTTAAAACCTCTTATTGGGTTAGCTGGAAGGTGTTCTCTTGTGGTTGGACACAGAGAAAAACACAAAAACATCTCTCTGGGAGAAAACTGCCTCAAAATACAGCACTAAGTGGAACTACTGCAGTGCAGTCATTTTGGCAAACTTAAAAAACAACATTGTGAAGGTGGAAGCAAGTTTCAAGCAGCATTTAATAATGTGCCCTGCTTTACCCGGTTCACATTTGTATTGTGTGCCTCTCCTGTGACATGTTTACATGCTTCAAAAAGCTCTTTATTTTTCTCTTTCCGCCCTCCGTCTGAAACCAGACCCTGGATATTGTTGTGTTGTCTGCCTTTATTAAACCTGACAACCGCAATCCTACCAAGCGCTGCTACGACGCACATATAATGACAGTCATATTGTTTTGCTGATAGGCAGTGATATTCTTTTAGTTTACAGATTCACACAGTGCAGGATTTATTGCCAGCGGTTGTACTGCATTCAAGCTGTTTCCTTTTGCCTGGTATACTTTATAGCCCTCGAATTAGAATTTGTATGATGTTATTTTAAAAAATCAGTGCGTCCATCTTTTGACTTTGATTGGTTTTCTGCACAAGTTACCATGGAGATCTACCCTTGTAAGAAGTGAACCACCATCGTAGGACTGAAAATTAACCCTGAAGTTCCTCCCTTTCCAAAAATCCTGCTTCATGGTACAGGCCATAGGAACAACTTACTTTTTGAGGTTTTTTGTTGTCTAGGTCCAGGAAGGCGGCCGAGTGGCGCTGTCTACCAATCACATCCTAGTGTCAGACCTGGACACACCCAGGAAGGACCTGCTGGTTTGGATCATCAGTCCTCCAAAGTACGGCTTCATTGAAAACACCAACAGAGGTGAGGCCGTCCTGTATGTATGTGTGTGTTTGTTTAGTAGCATTGTGAGGAGCTAGGACGTTGTTTCCTTCCTCCCCCATGTGTTCCGTGTACAGTTACAAACCAGAACACAAACAGACGTACAGTATGTGCATGCATGAGCACAGGTGACACAGTGCTACTTCTGTGTGCATGTACACGGTCACACCTGCGACCCCCTCTGAATTATGTTCACATATCTATTTACGTCACACTCGTACGCACACAATCCCGGGTTGAATTCCCTGCGGTGCCGCTGCCATCTGTCGCAGTGTGATGATGTTGTGGATTAGGACACAGCTACAGATGGAGCCATTGTTGAAGCCCCAATTCTTTGACTCCTCTGAATTGCTGCTGTACTTTACTATGTCCCCCAGAGAGACTGTTGGAAAAGGTGAGATGATTTGAAAAGGAGCTTATCCCCCCTGGGTAACTGTAAGAGCAGAATAAAGTCATAAACCAAATCAAACCCGAGAATATGCTCAGATTTAGAAAAATGCTTGCTTTCAAGGGGCACACTAATAATACATGTGTTAGAGTTTCATCATGGGAAATGTAGGATCCTGCAATGATTTGTACTCCAATGCATGACAACACAAACGTACAGAAACAAAAGTCTTTACTTAATTAGGGAAACAAATACACAATAAAAATGACTCTTTTGGATTCTTGGCAAAGGCAGAAAAGGTGACTGTAACTTCACACGTGAAGAACACATCTACACACGTACTATACACTAAACATACAAGATACACCTGATAACTAGCAAACAATAACTACACATGGCAAAAATGTGAAGCCGGTCTTTTAAATAAAAAATGAAACACAGCACTTGGGGAGTCCTCTGCACATTTGAAGAACATACATACAATTCAAATGGGCCCACTTTGAAATAAATAAAACCTATAGCTGCACCCTAAAAAGAGTTAGGTGATTGAATGATGACTGAAGATCGTCAGCTGGCTTCCTCTCCCGTGTTGTTCCTCGATACGTAAAGGCTGCAGCACCTTTGACAACTTCTCTATCAAACATACCGGTAAACCAGCATGTTTGCTGTGAAAGCAGATAACTCTGTCCACGCAGAATTAAATCCTGTGTTCCTCCGGTACTTGTCTTTGATTTATCCATAGTTCGCTCATCGAGCCGGGGGTCAGGTTATTCCAATAGAGTCTGGCTGCAGACCGCAGCAAGGAGGCGTTTCCTATAGGGGCGTTTCCTATAGTGAACGACGGGAGCCGGCTCTCGCCCGCGAACGAGCCGTTTTTTGTTTTTGCGGAGGGATCTAGATCGGCATGAAGGCACATTATGCAATGTGGACATTATCCCGCTTATTACACATGGCCACATTCTCGACAAAGTAACGACATGACTCCCAATAATAATTGAAATGCTTTTATGGATTTAGAAAAAGATTTTATTGATTTAAAAAATAGTTGTATTGATTTAAATTGACATGCATCCGCTAAGAAAAGTAGTCCGTTGTTACTGTTTGAACTAACGTAACAACGGCAGGAACTGCTTCTATAGTGTTTTTGAGGAGCTTTTTGATTACAGATTTGAAAACATCGTTGCTTGCTTTAAAAGTAGCACAATTCATTATGTCAAACCTTGAAAGATATCCCTGCCCTAATGCCAAAGTAACTGGCAACTGAATATGTGTCGCCGTAGCTATGATGTCTATGTCTGGACCGCTGCGTAAAAAGGAGGGTTTCTGACCCATTACTTCTCTTCTTACTTCTATAAGAATAAAACACGGAGGACGGAGATCTCTTTTTGTCCCCCTCTTCTCCCCGCTGCAGCCTAGCAGTTGATCTCAAAGCACGCTCCCCTCTCCTGCAGGGAGAAAAACTATATTTATATACTTTATATAGGTTGATACAGTAGCCCCTTTTTTAAAATAGTTTTTATAGGTGTTGCCATCGGTTTTGTGTAGCGTGGTTCTACAAGCAAGTCAATGCATTAATTGGGTGGTATCAGAGAGTTACACGGGTCTGTAAATGCAATGAAAACAATTGGCCACAGCAAATAATTTATATTAAACATGTAATTTTTACTTTTGAATACTTTAGTACAAAGGATGTATTGCATAATTTAAGTGATATATGTGTACACATATACATCATTCATTAGTCAAAACAGGGCTACCTTTGATTTAATTAAAAGGTATAATATGTGGTAAACTGAAGAGCCCTTTGGGAGCCGAAAGAGCCGGCTCTTCTTGGTGAGCCGAGCCAAATGATCCGGCTCACCAAGAAGAGCCGGAATTCCCATCACTAGAACGAATGACTTCTTCTGCGAGGATTTATAAAAGCAGCTGGAATCCCTTAAATTGCTATTGGATAAAAAAAGTTAGGAAACGCCCCTATAGGAAACGCCCCTATAGGAAACGCCTCCTTGCTGCAGCCAGACCCATCTCGGTTATTCACCTGCAAGAAAAGGCGCTCGCGCGGGACCGTAGCAGGATGTGACGCATATTTTAGTTGACCTAATTAAAACCGTTTTGTTTTTTATTTATGTGTCACAGTATCACCTCAAAATACAAGATACAAAACATTTTCAACCGTGCAACAAAATATAAATATTCCTACAAATACCTTTTTTATTTCCTTCTTATTTTTGTCTAAGCTCAAGGGAGCCAGAGCAGAGGGCATAAAGGGCCGCATGCGGCTCTGGAGCCGCAGGTTGCTGACCCATGTTTTAGGGCTTGACCTTTACTTGAACATCAAAGTTATATCACAAACTTTTCTGGTATATTATTTTAATCTAAGTTCTACAACTTTATGGAAGCCTAGTAAACTGTAGTGCCTAAACAAAATGACTAACAATATAAAACTTTACTGACATTTTTTTTTTGCTCAAGCTTCACTTGGTTCTCCCAATCATTCAATCACATTCTCTCATTGGTTGTTTTATCATCACATGCATTTCCAAACATTTGGACTACCTATGGTGTAAATGTATTATCTTTTCAATTTACACACGGCATCTATTGCACGTCTGTCCGTCCTGGGAGAGGGATCCCTCCTCTGTTGCTCTCCCTGAGGTTTCTCCCATGTTCCCTTTAAACTGGGTTTTCTCCGGAAGTTTTTCCTTGTACGATGTGAGGGTCTAAGGACAGAGGGTGTCGTATTGTCATACTGATATTCTGAACAATCTGTGCTGTTGTATTTGCTGTAAAGTGTCTCTACTATAGGCTATTTTTATTTTATGTACAGCACTTTGGCTCGACCAAAAATTGTTTATAAATGTGCTGTATAAATAAAACTTGATTTGATTTGATCACATGACCTAAAGAATACATTTTTGGCAACTAAATGGCAACTGGCAAAACTGGTTTAAGTTGGTAAATGAACATTAACTTTAACCGCAACAAACACTCTGTTTTAAGTAGAAGACAGCCCCCTCCAGCAGCCACTTATTCTCATTTGTTAATAACAGATGTGAAGCCATAATAATACAAATTAGGCTCGGCCATATTACATGCAAGAAGGAGTTATCAGCAGACCTAATGAAGGATAAATGCACAGAGGCAGATATTTATATTGACTGCTGCAGCTGGCTCCAGTCTTGTGTTTCCATGTCCTTGAAGGCTTCTGGAGCAGATGGGCCGTCGTTGGTATTCAACGGAGGGGGTCCGCAGTGTGAGGGAACTGAGTTGTCACTGTCATCGGGGGCAGAGGGGACACAAGCCCATCAATGTGTCCCCTGTTCGCCTCAGCAAATCCAACATGCATAGGTTATATGTTGATGTGCAGATGCAGGGAAGCGGCAAAAAAGCATTCACCCACATGTTCCTCATTTGCATGATTGCATTACAGTTATTCACACGCACAAACAGACATACAGAATAGAATACACACCTACATACATTTGGTGTATTTATATATAAACCACATTAGCATTCAAATGTGCGAGCATAAAAGTTAGGCTATGGTTGTCAAAGTTAGTTGGTATATCCAGAAAAGAGTGAAGATTTAAGAATTTCCTTCATTAAATTTGCTGGGGAAAATAAGTCAAATTAAAGTAAAATATATGTTTATAGGCATAAAGGTACATGTTTTTCTGAATGCTTTACATGCTGTAAGACATATTACACCCTCCATCGTTTTTGGACAACAACATAAATGTCTCACACACACACACTGTTTTGAGCCTATTCAATGTTGGACATTTCCTAAAGCACCACACTGAGACTGAAATATCAAAGTTAATTAACCAAGGCCAAATCCAGATATCACATAATTGTATTTGCAATTAGCTCAGTCAATTCATGTTCGTCAGAGGATACATGTACATCTACAAGGGCTCGAAAATGAAACATTTTTAAATGTTTGTTCCAACAAGCTTTTTCCAGTTGCTTCCTTTAAAGCAACTGAAAACATTCAAAGTCTCAGAAATATTTAAAGGTACAGAAATCTGTTTTTGGATTTCACTCACTTTCTTCATATTTCTGAGATATCCTGTTGTTTACTCATTTATATTTCAAATCAAGATAATTATCCCATCCTGATAAGAGGCTCTCTTCCCTCACCTTATAACAGCCAGATGATGGAGACGCGATGTGATTTACCCTTCTGCCTGAATTACACAAACAAGTACACATACTCACATCAGCTATTCCCTGTGGAGCCCTGACTCAGCTCACTGCGGGGTCATCTGTCTCCTTTGACAAAGACACTCACACTTTGTCTCCAACTTCGGATATCTCAAGGTTGATTTTGCACTTTCGCTGCGACTCTCCTCTGCTGCCACGAAGTCGCAGAATAGATGGTAACTGTCAAATGGCCTCAGCGCATCTATCCCGCAGCCAAACTGCCAGACAAATGTGACTTAAGGGAAATAAAAAGGCTGTTTGGGGACACGAGACAAGGTTTGCTGTCATCCCAGCTGTCAGAAGCAATAAGTGATGGCTCTATAACTGGACGCCTGAGAGGCTGGGGAGGTCTGCGTTTCTGTCATGTGACGCCATACCTGAAGATACAAGACGAAGGGAGAGTTTCATAATAAGCAGTGACAAAGTCTTAGAACTTATGTAAAAAAATGTTTTTTTTAAAGATATTGTTCCCTACAATGTAATGGTCTGGAGATAAGTTAAGAGAATCACTTGTTCTTCAGGCTGTAGGTCGGTCCCTAGGGGGTAGGGAATCTGATGGTCATTGGTTCAAGTCCCCACAAGCACGCAAATGGTGTGTTAAACCTTTTTTAGAAAAATCCCTAAAATGTAATGGACTGGAGATAAGTTAAGAGTCACTTGTTCTTCAGGTTGTAGCTCAGTCTTTAGTGCCTTGGAAACCTGATGGTCACTGGTTGAACAGAAAAAATATATATAATATATACATGAACCTTTTTTTTAAGTTCACAGCCTACCCTCACACTGCTCACGGGCTCTGAACTATGGCAGCCCTTTCGTTTTGACACCTCTCCCTTAATGCGTACGCATGTACTTCAGGTCTAATATGGTTTGTGCATTCATGTACTCCAATTGTGACTAAACTGTACTTCCCCTGGGGGATTAATAACGTATTCTTCTTCTTCTTCTGTCTCTGTTCTTCCGTCCACCAGGAGGCTCAATTGGCGGCTCAAGGGCCATCACCCCCGATGTCCCCTTCTCTGTGGAGGACCTGACGGCTGACCACATCTTCTACGTCCAGGACAGCCAGAAAAAAGCTCCGGCCAAACAGGACGTGTTCAGCTTCTACATCAGCGATGGACATAGCCAGACGGAGGCTTTCAACGTCGAAATTGACATCCAGGTAACTGTGTTCCGTAACTCTTGAAATATTGGAGCAAGTATGCTTTTTCATCTTATTGACATTTTAGTAGTTTGTGTAAGTTATATTTACATTTTCAGTTTGACATCACCTGGTTACAGACTTGGTCTTCAACACCATCCATCATGCCAAACTTTTTTTCTTTACATTTCACATCTTCACCCATCAAATCATACACATTGTCTGTACACATCTAACAGGAAGAAAGCACATTGTATTGAGCTGCTGACATTTTCTTCAGCAGTTCATCAGTCCCAAATATCTCTAAATACTCCATACACTGGAATACCATTATCATGTTGACTGTGAAAGTAAAATATATAAAATGAGATTTTATTAGACGGAGTTCTGCCCTATGGAGTTTTTAGTCAAAGTAAAAGTTAGAAAAGCAAAAGATTCTTCTTAATTTATTACCTTTAAAAATGTAAACCCTAAGGACCAAAACACCATGGATACGAGAGCTGCTCTGTGTCATCAGGAACACTTTGAGCTGTGTTTAGCTGGGACTTCTCAGCTTTACGGACCAGTAACTTCAAAATGGACCACTACCCTTGATCTGCACCTGAACACACTCAGCATCCATATCAATCACTGAAGGCTGCTCAACGTCTTGAGTTGAATTGATGAGGCTGTCAATGAGCTGTGTGTGTGTGTGTGTGTGTGTGTGTGTGTGTGTGTGTGTGTGTGTGTGTGTGTGTGTGTGTGTGTGTGTGTGTGTGTGTGTGTGTGTGTGTGTGTGTGTGTGTGTCTGTGTGTCTGTGTGTGTGTGTGTGTGTGTGTGTGTGTGTGTGTGTGTGTGTGTGTGTGCGTGCGTGCGTGCGTGCGTGTGTGTGTGTGTGTGTGTGTGTGTGTGTGTGTGTGTGTGTGTGTGTGTGTGTGTGTGTGTGTGTGTGTGTGTGTGTGTGTGTGATCTGTATGCATACTGTAAGTCTTTGAGCATGTGTGTATGAGAATGTAAAGGTGAAAATAAAAACTGTGTGTTTATATAACAGGGTGTCCGCGGGGTCTTAAAAAGTATTATAAAACGGACAAGTCAAATCAAGCAATCTGATTGGTTCTTAGCCGTGATATACTGAGCGTATACCACGGGTAGAATTGTAAGTTACTTTTCACAACAAGTCAGTATCCCTCCGCGCCTGATAAAAATCATTTCAATTAATATTGGGAGTCATAACGTTACTTTGTTGAGAATGTGGCCGTGTAATAAGCGGGATAATGTGCAGCACCTTCATGCCGATCTAGATCCCTCCGCTTGGCTTACTTACTTAAAAGTTAATAAATCAATTTAGCGAAAATTAAGGCTATTAAAAATTATTAAAGAGCATTTCCTAAGGTATTACATTTTGTAGCTTGTTTTCAATAAGTATATAAATTGTCCAAAGAGGTTGTATTCTACAGTCTGCCTGAATGTAGTCATGGCGTAGGTGTGTAGTGTGATTCTGTGGAGTTTATTTATGACATCCCGTTGGGCTTGACGTCATCTGAACAGGACATCGCGCGCTCACTGCTCGATAGCCCGAAGGTCCGTTTACGCCGGTTGTTAAACAACATCGTTATGGGGAAATGCAAGTCTGCGTCCAAATGGTTGGAAGATCAGGAGGAAGGACAATCAATACTGTATGTAGTCAATGTGAGGTCAAGTGTGTCGCCAAGGTAACCGGTTAGAACTCCAAGTGGCGATGAGGTCATAAAATGTATGGAAAGGGTCTTAAAAAAGGTCTTAAAGGGTCTTATATTTGACTTCAGGGTTCCTGCATATACCCTGCTAAGTGGTGTCAATGGATGAAAACATGTAATTGTGTAATCACAATATTCATCTGTGACCAATCATGATCACAATTAACAAACATTTACTTTCAGGGGAGATACAATAAATACAGTTGAAATGAGTAGCATTATTATAGTTGTACTGATACATGTGCTGGTAGTGTATAGATCTGTACTTTGATCTGTTATATAATTGTTAGTGTGACAACCCTTAAGAAATGTACCTGCCAAAGGACTGCAGATGGAAATTAGCTATTATCTTAAATCTGGCATCATCATCTTTTTGTGATAAATGTATTTTATGGATGATCCTTGTTAAAAAAAAAAAGACATAATAATAATCATAGTAATAAAGAGACTTGTTTTTTTAAATGTATGATAACATCACAGCTTAGTTTGAATGATTTCTGAATTGTTGGCATAAAGTCAGACCATTTTCCAAAACGTTGCCAACGCATGGATGGATTTAAAGCTGCTGTCACCGACTGCCGCTGTGATCGCCCTCCGTATAATGTATGTTACATATGTAATACACTCCTGGTAAAACGGTTGCTGGGTCTATCATGCTGCAAGCACTATATGTTCCTACAGTGGCAACCTTGCCCACTATTTCCTACTCCAGTTGTGCCGTTGCACCGTGGTTCCTCAGCTGTCTTTGCCTTTTCACTGTTCACTGGTAAAAGAAATCCATGCTGGAGTTACAGGTGGAAGTCGGGGTCTTAGGAGTGTGATTAAATGTTTCCAGCCTAGTTCATATAAAACTAACAGACGTGTCAGTTAACAAGTAGTAATGTAAGACATATGAGGAATCTTAGAGCATATCATTATGCATTGTTTTATTTGTTTCTTCAGGAGAGTAAAGAGGACAGAGAGCCTGTGGTGGCAGTCAGTAGCATCCACGTGGAGGAAAACTCCGGAGTGGTCATCACCAACTCGTCTCTCAGCGTCCTGGACCAGGACACACCGGACAACGAGATCCTGTTCACCATCGTCAGGAAGCCTTCCTACGGTAAGCACTGTTAAACACACACACACACACACACACACACACACACACACACACACACACACACACACACACACACACACACACACACACACACACACTACTGTATAAAGGCTACAGCCCAAAGCAACAGCCCTGCAATGTTTCCTTTCCTGTAGTGTGCTGTATAGGTTTTTGTAAATGGTCTGCCAAGGCAAAAATTGGTCAACCATTTAGAGATGGGGGAGTGTGTGGGAGTTTCTCTCTGTGGGAGGGTGAAAAGAGGTGCTGCAGCACAGGCCGTATGAGGACAATAAATACCTTTTTGAACATTAAAGCATGGAAACATGTCACAGTAGAGACACTACATGCCAATATGAACCCTCATTTCACTCTAAGAACAGAAGAAAGCCTTGACGTAGTTCAGGAATCTGAGTGAGTTTCAGCATAGAAGAAAATCAGTCACGAAACTGTAATAGCTGTCAAAAAGCAGCTATTATAATATACTATAAGGATGTTGTTGCTTTGAAATAAATAGAGAGACAAGGAAATGTCTTGATTTGAATTCACAGTCGCTCAGAAGGCACAATCATTCAAGCATTTCAGTTTTTCATTGAAGTATTAACAGTGTGTGTTATCATGTTAACCAGCCATTAGGCAGTTATTATGGCATCATTATAACTGCCTTTAACATATAATGGAGATGTCAGCTACAGCGGTGCTTCAAAACAGATCCTCATGTTTATTAACATACATACAAATGATTTACTGCAGGTAAACATTGGAGAATTATGCAAACAGCTTTATTAGCATATCTACACACATGCATACCCCGATACACATCATGTATCCTAACACACACACACACACACACACACACACACACACACACACACACACACACACACACACATAACGATAGTTACGGCTGTAACTACGGTTCTATGAGTCCCGGATGACCGCCAGAGGCGGTGCTTTAGCACTGGATATGTGACCTGCTCCATCGAAATCAGTCGCATTGACCCGAAGACACATTTTGAGTTGTATACACGGTTGGAAAGAGGATATTCCTAGCTTTCCAATGATATCAGGATTGTTTTTGTACTCTAAATATTAAGCGAAATATGTCACATTATATAATGACTGTCACCGAGTCCTTATTTTGAGAAAAAGGCCTTCAAAGTTTTCTCTTCTCTGGAATCCATCGATCTGATTGATTATTAGTGGAGCAAATGATCAAAATACTACGGAGGGAAGATATTTTCGTTTGGAGGGGAAGCTCGCGAGTGTGTGTGTATACGTGTGTGCGTGTGTGTGTTTGTGTATTTTTGCGTTTGTGTGTTGTGTTTGTTTCCCGGGGAAAACCCTCACGAGAAACACCGGCTGTTGTTGTGCCTGCTGTGGCGTTAAATTACTCCGTTCTCCGCTTGTAATTATGCCGTTACAAGCTTCAAAGTTATATTTATCATCTGAATTTGCCGAAACAAGTTTAATATTCTGAAAGCCAAGACTCTGTTTAATTTAAATCAGATAAAAACAAACTGTAACGGATCCTGCCGTGTTATCTATGATTACGTTCATAATGTTCACGTTCATAATGTCAGCCGGAGGGAGGGGGGCGGCGCTGCTGGAAGAGCAGAGTGCGAGTGAGAGGTGCCTGTCTTCGTCCCTTCACAAGCTTCAAAAATGTACTTATCGTGTGATTTTGGAAATAAAAGTTTCATATTCTGAAAGCCAAGACTTGGTTTGTTTAAAATCAAACAAAACACCCGAACCCTGAAAAAATAGTTTTTTACGTAAATCCACGTTTATTCTGAAATGAGCCGTTGCGACTTCCGACTGATTTCGATAGAGCGGGTCACATATGTCCATCGCGCGCATGCGCAGCTCGAGTACCAATAACAACAAAGTCACCTGTGACCCACGTGACACCGGCTACATCAGCCGGTGTCGACAGAGGATCTGTTCCCAGAATCTTCTCGCGAGCACACAAGAATTCTGAGTGACAGGAACGAGGTAGGGACGAAATAGAACGATAGTTACGGCTGTAACTACGGTTCTATGAGTCCCGGATGACCGCCAGAGGCGGTGCTTTAGCACTGGATGACCTATACCAACCATGTCATGAAGAATCCAAGCACTTACTCACCTAGTTGGAAGCAGCGGAGCTTGGCCACAAGACCACCCCCAGGGGGTGAGGAGTGGCGACATTGACCCGGTAGAACCTGGAGAATGTGCCAGAAGACGCCCATGACGCCGCGGCGCAGATGGTCTCCAGGGGCACCCCTCTTAGGGCAGCCCACGATGTTGAGACGCCTCTTGTAGAGT
Source organism: Pseudochaenichthys georgianus (assembly GCF_902827115.2). Taxonomy (NCBI): domain Eukaryota; kingdom Metazoa; phylum Chordata; class Actinopteri; order Perciformes; family Channichthyidae; genus Pseudochaenichthys; species Pseudochaenichthys georgianus. Next base: position 11,381,794 of record NC_047511.1, on the reverse strand, counting down.
GGCATCTGGCCCCTGATGGCGGGGGGCGGCCACTGGCCCCATAGGCACATGTGATGGTATCCACCACCCAGTGGGACAGCCGCTGCTTCGAGAGAGCACGACCCTTCCTAGTGCCGCCATGGCAAACGAAGAGCTGCTCTGACTGTCGTATACAGGCCGTAGCATCAATATACGCCCTCAGGGCACGCACAGGGCACAGCAACTCAGGTGTGCCGTTCTCCTGTGGAATGTTAAAGCGTGCCAGCTGGATAGGCCGATTGGAGTGGGCTAGTGGAAGCACCTTGGGCAAGAACGCCACATTCGGCCAGAGGGTGACACCCGAGCCATCGGAGTTCCACCTCAGGCATGTACTGCTTACGGAGAGGGCATGAAGCTCTCCGACTCGCTTCCCTGAGGTTATGGCAAGCAGAAATGCTGCCTTCAGGGACAGCCATTTAAGCCCGACCTGGGCCAAGGGTTCGAAGGGAGGAGATGATAGTGCATCCAACACTAGGGGCAGGTCCCAAGCCGGGGCCCTTGGGGTGCTAGGGGGGCGCTGCCGTAGAGCCCCTCTTAGAAAGAGGGACACCAACCTGTGGCGCCCCACTGTGGCGCCATCGACTCCGACATGTCGGGCAGAGATAGCAGCCATATACACCTTCAAAGTGGAGTGAGAACGTCCACTATCCAGAAGGGACTGCAGAAACTCTAAAATGGTGGCCACGGAGCAATGTCCCGGATTCTCAGCCTTACTCACACACCAGTGGGAGAAGAGCCTCCATTTGCACTCATACTGTGCCCGAGTGGATGGAGCTCTGGCATTCAGGATAGTTTCCCTGACAGATGCCGTGACACCGCTCAACAGTGGGTTGGGCCCTGCAGAGGCCAAACCCAGAGCTGAAGGCGGCGAGGGTCGGGATGCCAGATCTGATCCTTGAGCTGTGACAGGAGGTCCTTCCTGTCGGGGAGACGCCACGGTGGGCTGCCGCAGAGACTGCGTAGCAGTGGGAACCAGACTCTCCCCGGCCAGCGGGGGGCGACTAGAAGGAGCCTGTGCCCCTGGGTAAGGACCCTCTGAAGCGTCTGAAGTATCAGAGGCAACGGCGGGAAGGCATACAGGAGAGTGTCCGGCCAGTCGTGCGCCAGGGCATCCTGACCCAATGGGCTGGTCACCTCCGACCAGGAGAACCAGAGGGGGCAGTGCCTCGACTCTTCCGAGGCAAAGAGGTCCACCTCGGCCCTGCCGAAGAGGCTCCAAATTATCTCCACCACCTCCGGGTGAAGCCTCCACTCCCCCGGTGGAGGCTTGCGCCGTGAGAGGAAATCTGCGACCTGATTCAGGTCCCCTGGCAGAAAAACTGCCCGCAGACTGGTGAGGCGGGGGAGCGCCCAAGGCAAGAGGCTCTGCGAAACGCGGAGCAGCTGTGCGGACCTGGCGCCCCCCTGGTGGTTGATTTGGGCAACTGCGGACATGTTGTCCGAACGAACGAGCACATGCCTGCCCGCCAGTTGGGGTAAAAAGTGCATGAGTGCGAGCAACACCGCTCGAAGCTCCAGCACATTGATATGGCGTGCACCTTCCTGGGCAGACCACTGAACCTGCACAGTCCTGCCCTGCCACACTGCACCCCACCCCGAGAGACACGCATCCACAGTGACAGTCTCCCGGCGGGATGGGATGGTGCCCATGGGCACACCCCTCAGGAGATAGGCCCTGTCCCTCCAGCGGGACATAGAGTGGAGGCACCGCTGAGACACCCTGACTCTCTTGTGCCTGTGCCGCTTGGCGTCCAAGTGACGGCTGTTCAGCCACATCTGCATGGGGCGCAGTGACAACAGGCCCAAGGGCACGACGGCTGAGGCAGCTGTCAGTCTGCCTAAGAGCCGGAGGAACTGTATGTAAGGCACCCTCTTGCCTAGTCTGAAGATGCGAAGATGGTGGGAAATGTCGTCCACACGACGAGGTGTCAAGTAGGCCCTCATGGTGACCGAATCTAGGACCATCCCCAGATAAGTGACCTGCTGGGAAGGGTCCAGGCAACTCTTCCCGGTGTTCACTGTCAGGCCCAACCGGGCAACGTGGGATGAGAGGCGCGCCGTATCCTGGGCCCCTTGGGCCCGGGACGGCGCGCAAACCAGCCAGTCGTCCAGGTATGGCAGGACCTTCATGCCCTGTGCCTGCAGGGGAGCGAGTGCTGCCGCAACAACCCTGGTGAACACCCTTGGGGAGAGGGAGAGACCAAAGGGAAGCACCCGAAACTGATAATGTCGACCCTGAAAGGCGAACCTCAAGAACCTCCGGTGATGGGATGCAATTGGCACGTGGAAGTAGGCGTCCCTCAAGTCCACGGTTGAGAACCACTCCCCCTGTGTGACAACACGAAGGGTGTCTGCTGTGGTTAGCATATGGAAGGGTAGTACCCTCAGGAATCTGTTGATTCCTCTGAGGTCCAGAACTGGACGGAATCCGCCAACTTTCTTGCTCACAAGAAAGTACGTCGAGTAGAACCCCCCGCTCTGACGCAGGTGGTCCACTGGCTCGATTGCGCCTTTGGCCAAGAGGACGGACAACTCTTGGGCTAGCGCTAAGGCCTTCGCCGGGTCCTTGACAACTGTCATTCTGACCCGGCCGAAGGCTAGGGGCCGGCGTCGGAACTGCAACTCGTAGCCCCGGGTTAGTGTGGAAACCACCCAGGGGTCGGAAATACAGGCAGCCCAGTAGCTGAGCTGCTGCTGGGAAAAACAGCCGACGACCGGCCCCGGGACTTCAGGGCCTAGCCCCCCGGCCCCTGGAGCCCCTCGGGGGCACCGGTAAGGCTCTGAAGCGCGAGGCCGCCTGGAAGCCAGGCGACCTGGGGCACGAAAGTCATTGGCCGGTTGAGTGGGCCGCTGGGAACTCTGCCGACCACCCCAGTAAGCCGGTGGCTGAGCGCGGCTGCTAGAGCGGCCCCTGGGCCTGCCGGGAGCGGCCGCGGGACTGCGAAGACCCGAGAGCTGCTGCCTGGTCTGCCTCGCTTGGGCAGCGCGCTCCAGTGTCTCCAGGGCAGCTGACCCAAACAGCTCCCCTGGCTCGACTGGCACGCTACGTAGGACTCTCCTACATGTCTCCGTCAGTGGTGACTGGGCCAGCCAAACCTGGCGACGAGTCTGTACCAGAAAAGACATAACTCGTCCCAATTCCCTAGTCATTAGGGCAAAGGCCTGCAGTGATGCATCGCTGAGGCCCAGCAAAGAAGGCTCGGCCGGAGCCTGCTGCAGCGAGGCGGAGACGGCCAGCATTAGATGGGAGAGGGGAGTTCCCGATACGACCCATGCGTGCCGCTGCGTCGTAGACCCTACAGAGCAGCCCATCCGTGACCCTGCACTGAGGCTGAGGGCACCTGACCTCAGGCCTTAAAGCCTCGTCAGGAGCCAGAATCAGGGAGGCGATGGCAGGCTCAATGGGTGGCATGCCACCCAGCCCCGCCCTCGCCGGGTCCTGCATGACAGCCAAGGTCCGGGCATCGGAACCAGTGCGGCTAAAGGCCCTGGTGTCCCTCCAGCATGCCTGGAGCTCCCTCAGGTACTCCTCTGAAGGAGGAACGGTGAGGGGGACACGGGCTGGGTTACGCCTGAAGAAGGCACTAGCCGGAGCCAAGTTGGCCTGCGGAACCGGAATCTGCAGGTGCGCCAAGGCTGTACGAATGATGGCCGCCATGGAGCCGTCCTCCCCGTCCTGCAGAGACCCCTGAGCAGAGGAGAGGGAAAACTCCTCGAGCGGGACCTCGTCCTCCGTCTCTTCATTGAAGAGGTTAGCCGAAGCCGCTAGCAACAAGGCATCCTCGTACAGAGGTGCGGCAACCGAAGGAGGGGCGGCAACCGAAGGAGGGGCAGCAACCGAAGGAGGGGCAGGCGGCCCGCTAGCAGCCCCTATACCGGGCCCCGGCTGAAGGGCCACGAGGAGCGACTTCATCATGTCCATGTCGGTAGCTAGCTGATCCACTTTAGAGGACAGCCTGTTCCTAGTCCTCTTATTGGGGGGTGCACCCATCGCTCCCTCAAGTCGCCAGGGACGGTCGAACTGATCTGGGGGAGGATGTGACCAAGAGAGGTGTCCGTTGGCTGCCGCCAGACGTTCCACCTCAGTGATTCTAGCCACTCTGAGTGCCCGGGGCATGCAGCTACAGTTCATGCAGGCCCCTACTGTGAGAGCTTCCCTTAGATGCTCGAGGCCGAGGCAAGAGGGGCAACGGTCGTGGCCGTCCTCGGGCTCGAGAGAAGCCATACAGGCGCTACATGAATGAGCCATTCTGTAGGTAGCCAGATGCAGAGAAGCCGGGAGCGGGTGCGGGAACACAGCCTTCACCAGCTACCTGCCCTTCACTGGCTGAGCCGAGGCGAGTGCCAGATGCAGCGTAACCGGGAGCGGGTGCGGGAACGCAGCCTTCACCAGCTACCTGCTTAAACCAAAACACAAGGCAGTTAGCGTCTACCAGGAGCGGGGGCGAGAACACTGCCTTCACTGGTTAATTTACAGACGAATGCCTGATGCAGCGTAACCGGGAGCGGGTGCGGGAACACAGCCTTCACCAGCTACCTGCTAAACAGAAAACACAAGGCAGTTTAGCGTCTACCAGGAGCGGGGGCGAGAACACTGCCTTGACTGGTTAATTTACAGACAAATGCCAGATGCAGCGTAACCGGGAGCGGGTGCGGGAACACAGCCTTCACCAGCTACCTGCTTAACAGAAAACACCAGGCAGTTTAGCGTCTACCAGGAGCGGGGGCGAGAACACTGCCTTCAAATCAAAGGCGAATGCCAGCTGTAGCTAAAGAAAAAAGAACGGCACGGGAAACTCCGGTGCTCAACCCGGCGTCAGCCGAGTGGCTGCAGCCGCTACTGCTAACTAGCCAGTACAACTCAATACCAATGAAGTTTAGCTCAATGCTAATGAAGTTTAGCTCAATGCTAATGAAGTTTAGCTCAATGCTAATGAGGTTTAGCTCAATGCTAATGACGTTTGGCTCAGCGCCGCGGCCAAAACAGTACAAAAGCACAGCAATACTCCTGGGAGAGGGAGCGAAAACACCTCCGTCACCAAAAGACTCAGCAAACAGACAGAAATCAGGACAACTAGGCTGGGAGAGGGAGTAGAAACACTGCCGTCGCCAACCAAGCCGACACCAACCTGTCCGAACGAAGTCTCTGCGCAGCCAGCCGCAGCTCCTGGAGGACGGGTAATCCCGCTGGCCCCGACTGGATGAGTCGCGAAGCTACACGCAGCCAGCTGTTTGCAGAGAATCCTTAACAAATGTTCCGAACGAACGAACGCTGTAGGCTACAAAAAATGTAGCCAAGGTACTCTCGCGCAGCGAGAAAATGAAAAGGAACAGATCCTCTGTCGACACCGGCTGATGTAGCCGGTGTCACGTGGGTCACAGGTGACTTTGTTGTTATTGGTACTCGAGCTGCGCATGCGCGCGATGGACATATCCAGTGCTAAAGCACCGCCTCTGGCGGTCAGTAGGGACGAAATAGAACAAACAGTTTAAAAGAAGACAAACACTGCAGTGGGGTTCTGACTGCACCCATTCCTCACACACTCGGAGCACACGACACACACTCAAATCAACTGACCTCCAAACACTCTGTTTTCCCTGACGCACCCTCTCCATCTCAAATTGAGTTTTCTCTGCTGTCCACCAAAGCTTGGTCGGCTCAAACATATTGCTTCACAATAAAATGCAGGATTAGAATCATGTCGACGGAGAGACAAAAAACACTGTTTTGCTAAATGTTCTAAATTGAAGAGAAAAAACCCATAAAGTCCCAATTAGAAAATGTTTCTTGTGAATTGTTGGAGCCTTAATGGATTCAATTACGTTTCAGATAATGTTAGCACAGACACGTAAGCTTTAATGGATTTACTTTGTGTAAAAGTAATTCCATTTACTTATTAGTGTAATAAAAAGTAAGTGCTTTATTATAAAGAGAGAGAAAAAAAAGATCTCGTATTTTACTATGCTGGACATATTCGAAGCAACATATTCTCAGTTGGGTCCAATTTAGTTTTAAGGGGAAATTCCAGTTCAAGGAATCAGTTCTAAATCACACAGGCCCTCTAATGGCCTCTATGGGTAATACTCCTAACCGATTACCCCCCATGCGTTTGCTGCCTTATACACTGTGGAGTCGACGCATGCAGTTGGATAGGCTCATCCCGATTGGCCTGCTACATTAATTCAATGCAAATTCGGTGGGTGATTGCATTCATGTTATTGGTGAAGTTACCCAACAAAGTCCAACAGAGGTCTAGCACTAGGGTTACATTAAGTAACCATGTTTTTTTTAACCAGTGGGAATGGGATCATGTTTTAGATGTTTGGCCATGTGGTGGAAAGAACCTCTTCCTATTTCATTCCTAACCAATCTGCATACGTTTATCACCTTGTGAATATTAGGAGGAATTCCAGCTTGCGAAATACCTCCTTTTTGAACATAATACACTTTTTTCACAAAAACGAATGTAAAAACAAAATGTTTGGTCTTGATGAAAGACCCAAAGAGCCACTTAAAAAAATGATTCCAAACAAAAAATATCCAATTTGCTTCTTGCTTGCTTGTGTTCTTTTCAACCCTTTGCCTCCTGCGGGACTCCTGCTTGGGGACATAGCTCATACCAGCCCCCCCTGTCCTCCATTGCCCAGTAAAAGTACCATAAAGCTGCCATTGAAACTGAGTGCACCAGCGCCATAAAACCAGCAGGGTGTACGGCTGATGGCACTGAGAGCAGGAGAGGAGTGATTTCATATAGGACACTGCCCTCACACACACACACACACACACACACGGAAATGTGCACAGATTTATCAGAGACAGTGTGATAGATACCGTTTCCAATAAAGACATCATGAAGCTACAACTCTCTTGCACACTTTGGCACACAAATGCCTCATGCTATCACATTTTTGCCATGTCAGCATAAAGTGTCAACGGAAAATAATGGGTGGTACTAGTATTAAGTCCCGGAGTTTTCAACACATTATTAATAAAACTATTACATAATGTTCAAGTATTTTCATACATATACATGAACAGTACAGTAGATGGTACATTCAATGTATTTATCACCAGAAAGCATATCCAAACTGAAAGACTTACAATTGGACGCACTACTGTAAATACTGCACAAAAAGGTGCTAATGCTTAAATGCTAAATAAATGTGTGAGGTTAATTAGGGACATCACCTCTATTACACACTGACATTGTTACACTATGGACAAGTCCACATCAGTTCATATCTAAGTAAGGGTTTCATTTTTCTGTGATTCCCTCAGGAAAACTCCGCAGACGGCAGTTTTACTCTCAGCCTCTGGAGAACGGCCGGGTCCTCTTGCAGGGCTCCACCTTCACCTACCAGGACATCCTGGACCAGTTGCTTGTCTACACACCTGAAACAGTCAGCGGGGGTGCAGATGAAATGGGTTTCACCCTCACCGATGGCATCTATACACAAACGGGCCGCCTGGAGTTCACCATGGACGTCAGGAGGAGCGAAGGACCCCACATGACCGTCAACAGAGGCCTGCAGCTCCCGGCAGGTGAGAGTGGATGGGAGGACTTAATGCTGAGAGTCTTAAATGAAGGGTTTAACGGGAGGTACAGAGACCTAATACTGTGAATGGTTTCAGGATCCTCGATTAAGATCACGGAGCAGAATCTGAAAGGTACTGACATCGACTCAGACAGCCTGAAGCTCCGCTACGTCCTGACAAAAGACCCTCCGTCCGGCAAACTGCAGCTCAGCCAGAGCGGGGATGTGGAGAAGATTTCTGTCAAAGGTCCCGTACAGAGCTTCACTCAGGAGGACGTCAACAAAGGTGCCAGTGTGCTTTTATGATGTTAAAACTTGTGATGTAACTGTTATGAAAGCTAAAGCTATTTATATTATCCGTAATTCTGCTGAAGTCTTTGCTCTTTCCTCAAAAAACATTTTTGAGAAGCAAAGTTTATTTGTTGTATAAATGTTATAGATATAGAGTGGTGCAGGAATGAGTCTTAAAACCCGGAAAGGAGTCATCATTTGACCGCTTCCAGTGGCCTTGACTGCACCCCTTTTGAACATATTCCAGTATATGTGGCATGTGCATGGAGCTGACATGGGGTTAACACTGCCCCTCCCTTGCAGGCCTGCTGCAGTACAGCCATGAGAAAGGGGAGAAGGGGGGCAGCCTGTCGTTCAAGTTCAACCTGGTTGATCCCGAGGGCAACAAGCTGATCGACCAGTCCTTCTTCATCAGCGTGCTCGGTAAGGCTTCCTCATTCCTCCGTTAGCCGCTGTGCTCAAGCAACATGACGTGTTGCGTCATGTGGTGGAGAGAAGAGGGCGATTACTACAGATGTATCCCTTCGCACCTTGGACAAATCCTGAATGTGAATTGCACATATAGACACTGTTGTTGCATCTGAAATAGCTTTAGGTCAGAGATGATCTGCAATGGGCGTAAGAAAACACTTATCAAGCCTATTTTAAGGAAGAATTTCATTCAGATGTAGCCCATTTTAGGAGCAGATGTCAGTGTCTCTCTGTTGGATTGTTTCTTGTCGATTGTGACGGTGGAACCTCCACCAAGACCTCTCCTTTCCACTCACTTCCTTCTTGGGACTCAGCAGATACAATCCACACTAATACAGCTGCTGCAGACTGAAGGAGTGTCCCTCTCGGTTAAACATGATGCGCACATATCTTTCCCAGTTAACGTTTTATCTTGTTCTGTATCTTCCACCTCCGTGTTTCTCTCTTACGGTACGTCCACACAGCAGCTTTTCAAAAATCTTGAAAATCTTGAAGCTGGGCGTGTCTGAAAGCTTGGGGATTTTTTGCGAGCAACGCGACCAACAACCAATCACATGAATCTCCCGCCCTCGACATACAAAGCAAAAAACCCGGGCGATTTTATGGGAGCAATATATATATATATAAACTCCCCAAACAGGCGAAGACCTACCAGTTTCACCCACTGTCTCTGCCACCTCCCTCCATGCCTGGTTCCTCCGGTTTGTATCCCGTTAATAGTTCTGGTCGTAAAGAACCGGGTGATTTGCTACCGTAATTTCTCGTTTGGAATATGAGGAAATGAACTGCGGTCTGGTTCTCCCTGCTTACACGCGGTTTGATTGGCTAGCGCTTCTACTGTCAGATTTGCATAAACGGGATTTGATTGGCTGGCGCTTCCAGCTCAGCTTCAAAAGTTGAACATTGCTCAACTTTTGAATCCTGAAAATCCTGGAAATCCTGGAAATCTTCGCTTCGCTCCCCCACAATGCAGTTCGGCGAAAAGCAAGGCAAAGTGACGTCATCCCCATTCAAAGTCAATGGGCAGAGAAGCGTTGGAAGCGGTGGAAGATTTGTTTAAAGCTGCTGTGTGGACGTACCGTTATGCTCTCTCAGGCGTGGCCGTTCATATCCCTTTCAACCACACTGCCCTCTGATTACTTCCCTGCTCTTCCTCTCAGTCTCTCCCAGCCATTTGTCCATATTTCTCAAACCTGTATCACTCTTTCACACAGACGTTGTACCTCGTCCCTCTTTGCTGTCACTGAACCTTATCTGCTTCTGGTTTTCCACTTGTTGTTGTCATTTCTCTATTTCCTAATACTGCTCCTGTTATCTTCTCTCTTCTCCCGCTCTGAATCAGTCTCAGCTCCTCCGCTGTTTCAGCCCGAGGATGAGAAATTGACTCTCAATATTTTTATCTGCTTTTGGATGAATTGTTTTCACAAATTTCGCAAGGGCCTCAATGCTTTCCCTAGATTTATTTTTGCTCCGAAGTGTTTCTTTTCCTTCCTTCCTGTCTTCTTTTTACGTGACTAACCTTCTTCTTCTTCTTTTTCTTCTTCTTCTCTCCTCCAGAGGACCGTCTTCCTCCATCTGTGGTGGTAAACAAAGGCCTGGTTCTGGATGAAAACACGATGAAGAAGCTGACCACGCTGCAGCTGTCTGCCAGCGATCAGGACAGTGAGCCGGGGGAGCTCATCTATCGCATCACCAAACAGACAAGCCTGGGTCACCTGGAGCACGCCAACAGCCCAGGTACCAACACGCACACAAACAACCACACTCACTGTTCCTATCTCCATTTAGCAATTTAAACGATTATTTTGCACTACGTCATCTTAAGCTGTTTTTATGCAAAGTAAACAAATGAAATGCACAAAGAAGTGATTATTCGCTTCCCTGCTATTATAACAATCCTGCCCCGGCTGAATGGATTCCCCACATCGCCCAGCGCTCTCGCAGCATGCTAATTAGCTGGATGTTAACACCCCTCTCTGCTCTCTGAGCATCAGCTCACCTCCGGAGCCACAGAGCAGCTCCGGATAATTACCGCTAGCCAGCCTGTCATTCCACGCTGACACGCACAGCTAGCTGCTCCTGTGGGATATCCTGACAGCCTACAAGGAATGTCAAAGTAACAGCACAGAGAGCTACGTTCCCACTTTTAAGCCAAATCATCCCAAGTCACTCAAGGCCGTTGTTCACCAATCAGGAGCAATGTAATTTAAAAAAGGAATTTGAAGAGAGAGACTACTAGAATGAAACCTAAGTCACATGGCCGGACACAGTATGTAAGATTGTTAGGTGGTCTACTAATCTTCTAATATCATAACGATTGTGGTCATGTCTGAAGGACAATATAGATCAGAATACCCATAATGCTAATTACATCTTCAAGTCTGCTGACTAGAGCAGTGGTTCCCAAACGGTGTGCCGCGGCACACTGGTGTGCCGTGAGTCAAGTCCGGGTGTGCCGTGGGATTTTGTGACAACCATACGTTATTATTGCAATATACAACTACACAAAAATAATTATTTTTTAATTTACTATATCAGTACTTTGTAGGTTTATATGTACGTAATCTGCGCGACTTGCGCGTCCACATCTTCACGTGCAGTGTTGCATAAACATGGCTGAGTCAGCGATAACTCTCGAGGGGTGGAGGTATACCCATTATTTGGAGTTCATCCGAAGAATAGACAGGAATGTGACGGTGAGGTGCAAACTGTGTCCAGGCCAGAAGCTGTTATCCACTGCTGTAAACACCACGTCAAACCTCAACAAGCACCTGCAAAGAACACATGCTAAGGTGGAGCTACCGCACACGCTATTTGTTGTTTGTTTATATCACAGTCTGTTCTTCTTCTCTGTCTTCCGGTTGTTGCCTGTTTTGAATGACGAATACACACTACCGCCGCCTGCTGGTAAGGAGAGTTATTGCCACTCACGCATGCGCAGTTCGTACGTGCTCGGCTGAAGTCTTTGCGGTGTCTGGTTCCAGTGCAGAGGTAGACTGCGCAAACATATACAGATAGCAGGAGACAGAGGACAGCCATGGTCAGATAGGAAAACATTCAGGATCTGGATTAGTTTTACGCGATAATGGAAACTGAACTAAAGAGAACATTTGAAACGTTAGCAGTCTGCGTGATCTGCCTGCAGGGAGGGCCGGGCCGGCCCTGCGAGTAAAGTAACGAGTAAAGTAACGAGTTACTTTATGTAGAGAGTAACGAAGTAGTGTAATATATTACTTTTTTAAAGTAATATGTAATATATTACTTTTTTTTAGTAATGACCCCATCTCTGCTGAAATGTTACATTTATAATTTGTAGTTCAGGACCATGGACAATGCAGCTTCCTTGCATTGACAGTTCTCTGTGCTGAATTTCCTTTGTCTCATTTTTAATGTTGTGACCTGTCTGGTTTAAATGAGTGTGTTGCTGCTTTGATGAAGCCTAATTTGATAACGTTTCAAATTAATTTCTGAAATATTTCGTTAATAAATATTTCATGAGTAATATAGTTGTCTTTGTCACATTTTATTTGGCATTGGTAAATAATTATGCACATTTACAGATATTTTACATGATATGAGTGATAACACGTGTTATAAGGGCTATTTTGCACAATAGGTGTGCCTTGAGATTTTTACTTGTCCTTTGGTGTGCCTTGGGCACAAAAAGTTTGGGAACCACTGGACTAGAGTACTAACGAAACGTCACTTGGCTCCACTCGTGTTAATTATTGTTATTATTATTATTAATGTTACACCTTATTATATTAAGGTGTCACGCTTAACAAGCTCTGCTCTGTGGCATTTGTTCTGTACCAATGTTATCCTACATTCTGAAAATGTACTGTGTGTACCATATGGTTATCTTTATAATGTTATTTATTACAGTTTATAAACAGAAATCCACTTCATTTATCATTTAAAGTCAGAGTGTGTAACTTTTGGCCCCCTTCGTTTAGCAAGGGCTTAAAAAGAACCAATGATTATTTATATGTCCTGCACTTAATTTAAGTACTGACAGGAAAAGATACAATACATCATATATCAATCCAAGAACATCATTTAGGATCATAACCCAAATAGAAAGCAAAAAAGATAGTTTAAATATTTCATATTTCATATATGTTACATGTTTAGTGCAGCTGAGGGTCCATCGGAATACTTTGTGCATTTCTGTGGGCCAATATATCAACACACTCAAAAGATACTTATAGTTGGACTTCATCATCATCTGTCAGTGAGCTCAAAGTCAATTATCTATCTCTCGGCAATATTTTCTTGGTTGTTTCACTGAATTTCTATCCTCATATCAATGCAGAATTACAGATTAGTTTAACAGCACATCAAAAGTGATGTAGTGATGTAGAGACTGTGTAACTGTTGAGACATTATTTTGATTTGAAGAAGGCAATAATGCCTAACAAAGCCGTAAGTGCAGCTAGGAAGCCTTAGAAAAATACAAGTCAAGCCTCTTAAAAAAAGCTTTTAATCTTTTGACTCACTGAGAAAAAGTGAGAAAAATATATTTTACATTTGGCCAAAATTGGTATTTTATGTCAAGAAAATACATTTCAATTTAATATGATGGGGCAAATAAGCAGATATTTTCATCCCTGACTGAGACAACTGCCTGCGCCTGTCCCGATCATGATGATGCATAAACATCCAGCTGGGAAATAGATGACACAAACGAGAAGGGCCGTCGACTTCAATGCGTCTCGCTGTGTCAAAAGTTGACGTGAAGAAGATTGATGTTACAAAGCCTCCATTTCCATTTCCTTAATACCTTCCATGACGTGTTGAAAAAGACGTTTCATCCATCCTGCCTGCTTGAGGAAATAATTTTGATCCTATCCTGGGGATGTAAAGTTTTTACTTTCCCATCAAAGTCATCAATGGAACAGAATGTCCATTTATACATGATTTACTTCATACAATGACAGGCCTGTTAAAAACGGTACCTGCCTATTTAAAATGATAGGAATCGAATGCCGTGCACCCATCTGGTATTAATATAGCAATATATATGATGATTTTTGATTTGTTCAACGTCCGTTATGAAATGAAATAAGAGAAAATGTAAGCGTGGATACATTCTCTCCTTTGCATTCATCAAACCTACATTGTCAATCATAAATATGTTAAAGGTATCACACAAATAACTCAATTGGCTCTTTCTGAAAGGGTGACGCATGTGTCTTTAAGCAGCCAGCCTTAACAACTCAGCAGAAATTGAACTCCTGTGATGAACAATTTCTTTTTTTAGACAATTGCCTTTGGATTCATGCAGAGTTTTGTTTGATCGCTGCAATCAAACCTGATTACGTTTCCCACTGAGTTTTAAGAGTGAGGAGGAGCTGCTGGAGCCTCCTAAAAAGCCTTTACTTTAACTTCACTTTACAAAAAGTAAAGCCAACAAAGAAAAGAGAAAAGACACAGTGTGTGATCTGAAACTAAATGGCAAGGAAGGGGGGGGAGGGGTACAAACTAAATGTAATCATAAATATAAGCAGAATAATTGGTCCAAAGACAGTTGACACGAGAATCCAGTACCGGAAGGATTGTGAGTAAAACCACCACATGTATAAATAAGTAACGCAAACAGACTGTGGCAGCATGTGTTTAAAGAGAAAGATGGATAGAACAGATGTCCTATTGATGTTTGTAGTGTCTTTGTCTGCATACTGTGAGTGTGTACGGTGATTGTACAACTATTCTTCTTCTCTGTCCAGGCACCAGAATCAGCACATTTACCCAGGCCGATCTTGCATCGCGCAGCATCCAGTACGTCCACACCAGTGAAGAAGAGAAGCATGCTGACCAGTTCTCATTCACTGTGTCGGACGGGACAAATGAGGTAAATAAGAGGGTCAACTCTGGGAAAAGTAAAAAGGTATTTTAAGACTGGTTAAAGATGATTAAGTTCAGTTTGGTCACATAATGAAGTAGCTCAAGAGGGTACCTTGAAGAACGCGTTGATGTTAAATTTGAACTTATGTTACATCTCATATGAGTTCCACAAAGTGAGGCACTGGTAGGGTTGACATTATTCTTATAAGGAGAGAAAAAGTTGTATTGTTGCATCTCTCACTAGGAGTTTGTCCACAATGGAAAACAAAGTGGACCCAGTGAGGTTCCCTGGGGTACACCTTAACAAGACTGTATTAGCACCTACGGCCCCTCCAAGGCTAGGATGTATTAAATATAGGGGTGTTTTTTGTAGATTGCATTATTTAGAAACGTTGTCCCATCCCCCTTCCCCAGCGCACACACACAAACAAGCTATGTTCTCTTTCATTACTGTGTGGTTGATGTAAAAAATGGTAGGTATTGTCTCACCATGACCTTTTTTTATATAGCCTGTAGCCAGGTACAAAGTAAGTTTTCACAAAATTGCCAGCTCAGTGTAGACATTCCAATCACATTCAAGTTTAGGAAAAAAACACTCTTTTCTAAGAGGTGAGTCTGGCATGTACGCAATTTGTGCTTGAGCACCTTCTAACAATAACATTCCCCACTTGGCACGTCTGCGTCTTTCAGTTCTCATGCAGTGCTCGTTCTCCACATAAAAGCCTGGCCTTTTGGTTGCGAGACTAAGCTTTTTGTCATAAATATATTGCACTCCTTTTTATAAATGGATTAGTAAAATACTTTTGGCCCCCAGTAAATTACATTTTAAAATATAATCTAAAAATATATATTTAATCTTAGGAACCCCAAGCTTTCAGAGCAGTGAGGAAGCGGTACTCAAGCCCTTCCAGCTCCCCCCACCCCAGTATGCCTCATGCATAAATCTGCCTTGCTAATCCAGACTAATGAGGACCACAAGGACTTGAGTAAACATGTGAAAAAGGTCATTTGACCTTCACGCCTGGCAGGCTGCAGTGTGTGGGGGCTTTTGTGGCCACTGTAGTGGTAAGTGCTCGTGAAGTGGTTCAGTGTTTTTACTTTTGTTAAAGCTGCTCTATCCAGTTGGGAGGCTTTTTCAGTTTTTTGTTAGAAAAGAACGGCATATTAATAACCAAGTGTTCTGCATTAAAGTTCAGTTATATTTAATTGTAATGTGTAACTAAAGCAGCATTTTTTACTCATATGTGGTGTAATGAGGGCATGGCAGTTCATAGTATCTGTTAAAACTGAATTATTTGCTATTTCAGTAATGTGTTTTTAACCGAATGTAATTTTCTGGCTTGACTAAAATGTTCATAGGTAGGGACAGATTTTTGATATATTCAGCACCATTACAATCATCATTCGTCTCAGTGCAAAATCGTAAATAAATGTAAAAGCCAAGTATCTACAGCACCTTTTCATTAGCCACAAAAATAATCAACAAACACAATCAGTTTTTTACTAAAAGCATACCAATTATTTATTGGTTCTTATCCATTGAAAACATTGTTCAAACATTCACATTGTAGGATGTGAACCCCTATACTTTAACAAAAGATTGCTGATTTAGTTGGCAAACCTTGTTTTAATCATTGAAACAAGATTGTAGTGAAGTGTTGTTTGAGCTGTTTTTACTTATGATAATCACTCAATTATTGAAAATAAATATGTAATTACACAAGAAGCATCTGTTGATGTGAAACCATGCCTCTCAAAAAAGATCCCAGAAGACCTACGATCAATAGTTGTTGGTTTGCATAAAGCTGGAAAGGATAACAAAATAGTTAAGTTATTTATCGGCCCATATTTAGACATATTTTCTATAAAAATAGCTAATGTAGTACTTACTATAAGCCTACAGAGAGGGCCCCCAGAAAAGATGTCTCAAAAGGCACCACGCAGAACAATCAATGAGGTAAAAAAGAACCCGAGAGTAACACCTGAAGACTTGTAGGTATCATTGGATCTAGTTAGTATCCCATTTCATGAGGTTATGATACGCAAAACCTTGTACAGCCAGGGACCACGGCAGGAGACCACAGAGGAAGCCACCGCTCTCCAAAATAACAACACTACTCGGAAATCCTCGTTGTGATAACTGTTTGGAAAGGGTTCAACGTTTTCATTTATTAAACCTTAAACACGGCTTCATATTGTCCTGTGTTTGTCTCCAGGTTGCCCAGACGTTCTACATCACCATCAAGCCAGTGGACGACTCCCTGCCTCTGCTCCAGGTTCCTGGCATGAGAGTTCAGGAAGGAGTGAGGAAGACCATTACTGAATTTGAGCTAAAAGTCACTGACGCAGACACTGAGGTAACACACAAATCCCTGAAAATCTAGCAACTTTCACCATGAGTTTATTTATTTATTTCACCAGTTTAGCAAAGAGCGGGACCCCCATATGATAGTTGGTGATCATCCACTAAGCCGGCCAAACTAAGCTGTGTAAATTGTTTATAAAACCAGCTTTTCTCTACAGCTTAATTTTCTCTGGCAACAACATCATAAAGGCTATTTCCTTCTCCAGCCCCAGACACTCATACACTGTAAATCCCATAAATCTTAAACGCAAGTTATTTCCTGTTTATTTTTGTTTTTGTTTACCATCTGTGAACAACCATGCCTACATCTAGGGCAATTAGAAATATCCCTACTTTCACAGGAGGACATTTAAAAGCAACTAAGGACCTTAAGTAAGCTGAAGGTTATTATGTTCTTCTCTAGTAAACATTTCCCACAGTTTGGTTATTAAAGTTGCAAGAAAATAACAATAACTTTTATTTATAAAGCA
The DNA here is from genome assembly GCF_902827115.2 of Pseudochaenichthys georgianus. NCBI lineage: Eukaryota > Metazoa > Chordata > Actinopteri > Perciformes > Channichthyidae > Pseudochaenichthys > Pseudochaenichthys georgianus. The sequence goes on along the minus strand of NC_047511.1, from coordinate 11,364,796 downwards.
TTAGACAGAGGTTTTTAAAAGAACATGTACTGTCACCTGAAGATCCTCACCGCTCATTCAAAACACTTTTCCTCTCCCTCCGTTGTTGCTGTTAACTACCTCCAGGCGGAGTCCATCGTCTTCACCGTTGTCCAGGCTCCTCGTCACGGCACCGTTGAGCGCACGAGCAACGGCCAACACTACCGTCAGACCAGCAGCTTCACCATGGACGACGTCTACCAGAACCGCATCAGCTACAACCACGACGGCTCCAACTCGCTCAAAGACCGCTTCACCTTCAGCGTGGCAGATGGCACCAACCTGCTCTTCATGGTGGAGGAGGGTGGAAAGGAGGTGGGGGCGTGTGTGTGTGTGTCTGTAGGCCTGTGTGTGTGTGTGTGCGTGCGTAGGGATGCAAACTTGTCACCTTTTGGCTAAATTCGCCGTTTGGAATCCAAAATAGGTAGTTTGTGTGATTCATGTAGATCTGCAATACAAATATTTTTGGGGTCTGGGGGGGGGGGGGTCTGGGACCCGGATTGCCGGCAGACACCCGGCGCCAGAACAAATCCAAAGGGAGGGCATATGATTTTCATGGGAGGGCACACAAAACCGTCATGTGCTGCGGGCCTGCGGCACAATATATATATATCAAACAGCAAGGCCAACAGCATTGTGCAAAGACGCACACGTATCGCAAATACATACACAAATAAAGGGCAACATAGAAACCACTTTGAAACATTGTGTGCGTGGCAGCACAAACACTGGGCTCGCTAACTCAGCCCCGGGGTTTGCCGAGGTCAAGCTTGTGACATTAAGGCGTGCTGCTACAACGGCAGGTGCAGGGTCGCCAGCAGCACCATCGGCTGCACTTCTTTCATCGCTATTTCGTTTTAATAAATCCTTTTAAGCCAATTTCTGATGTCCATTTTGTAATTCAAACAGAAATGGGAGTCTACAGAATGCACAATAAACAATAAACAAATCCAGAGTGTGACGCTGTGATTGGTCTAAATGGACGAATCACAAATCACAACAGACGCATGAATTTATTTGACGTAGCCTGCGATTTTTTTTTAGTTACTATCTGACATCACATACATCGTAGCATAAAAGCTCACCGTTTATTTATAATTAAAAAAAATTATAAATAAATAAATAAAAGTGTTTATTTGGGGAGGGCAGGAATATCAAATGGGAGGGCCTGGCCCTCCCTGGCCCTCCCATGCGACACGCATGGTGTTCTTTTTTTATATATTATAATGAAGCGCGAGCTGTGTGCTCGAGTCTTCCTGCCTGTCGGCTCTGCTCATGGATGTATAAGAAGGCTCTGCTGCTCCGCGATGATGGTCTAGCTTCAGCAGCTACATTACCTACGTTCGTTAATATTAACTGTGTTGTCCGGAGTCACTGTTTCATAGGCTATAAACGGAGGTGGTATAAGTATAGATATTATACTTGAGTAAAAGTAGAAGTACTCAGATCTTGTACTAGAGTAAAAGTAGAAGTACAGGGCTGCCAACCTTTGAGTTCAGCTTGGAGTGAGATTTATTTTTTGGTGAACCGAAAAAAGAAACGTTCATGTGTACAGTGTTACAAATGTATTGAACATGTACAAACTTTCCCATTAATGTACCGGGCGCTACAGTGGTGTACGCACATACACAGTGTACCCGATGATTTATTTTTTTAATATTGAAGTTAAATGCATCAACCTGGTGCACTTTGAGAGCAAAATGAATTTATGGTAAACAGATTTTCTTTTTCTTTATGGATATTTTACAAATCACTCACCTTTTAAACTGTATTCTTGTTTCACTGTCACATAGTGTTTCATTTCTTTTATTCTCATAAATGGTGACCAAAACGTTTGAGACTAACTAGACTAACTATCTAAACAGAGAGTCCCTTACCTCACTGAGCTGTAGTTATCTCTCTCAGTCTGACAGGACAGAGCTCTCCCTTTCCTTGTTTTAGAAACAGCTGTTAATATCCGTTAAGCTAACCAGATGCTAACAACAACAATGCAAATAGTGAGTTTGGTAGAAATATACTGTATAATAGTAAAGTTATTTAAGTTAAAATTATTCAAAAGCATATTCTTCCAAACTCCTTGCTGTAGTATGACCACCAGGAGACTATTGATGTGTGTAGTGAGTTTGGTAGTAATATACTGTATAATAATGATTGAATATTATTGTATTCTCTTTTTTCGGAGTTGCACTTTGCAGACGGTCCCTGAGCACTCGTTTCTTCTCCAGCTGCAATGTAATGTGTCCAGCTCGGAGGACGGCGCATATTGAGCAAATGCTTTTTTGATCAAAATGTGGTTGTAGTTTGTTGTCAAATCCGAATCTCCCGATATCGTTCCAACTTTACTGAACCAAGCCAGAAGACCGTCTCATTTCGTAGACCGCTCGGTTTGCTGTTCCTTCACTTTATTTTTATATACATTTATTTTGGACGAAAACTTAGCGTGAGGAAAGGCAAGTGTGGCGTGAGTGCGTGAGATATGGGTTAATTGCGTGACTCTCACGCTCAATGCGTGAGTGTTGGCATTGGCAGCCCTGTAAGTACTCAGATCTTGTACTTGATTAAAAGTAGAAGTACTCAAATATTGAACTACAGCAAAAGTAGAAGTACTCAGATCTTGTACTAGAGTAAAAGTAGAAGTACTCAGATCTTGTAAAAGTAGAAGTACTCAGATATTGTACTTGAGTAGAAATACTCAGGTCTTGTACTTGAGTAAAAGTAGAAGTACCAGAATGTAGGAACAATCCTGCAATCAAAATGTTCCTCAAATAAAAGTACAAAAGTATTATCATCAAAATATAGTGAAAGTAGCGACAGTAAAAGTAGTCGTTGTGCAGATTGGTCCATTTCAGAATAATATATATATGTTTTATAATGATTGATCATTAAAGTGTTCTCAAAGCTGGTAAAGGTGCAGCTAGTTTGAATGACTTTGTATACTGCAGGCTAGCTGGTGGATTTACTCCAGGTGGAACTAAAGTCTGATTTAATACTTGATTTCACATCATTCATCCACATCTGTAAAGTAACTAAAGGTATTAAATACCATTTACCTCTGAACTGTAGAGGAGAAGAAGAACAAAGTAGCAAAACATTTAAATACTTAAGTAAAGTACAAGTATCTCAAAATTGTACCCAAGTAGTACTTTTTGAGTTTATGAACTTAGTTACTTTACACCAGTGGCTATAAGCCTTGCAGACAATACATTTTCAAAATGCTCAACAGTGCTGCCAAAATATTAAACTCACTGCTACACAATTAAAACAAATGCTTTTATATATTTCTATTAGATGTGACTCTTTGGCGTTTCTGTTATTATTAACTGCTGCTTTAGTTGTTCTGACTGCTAACATCCTGTTATTCCTCATTTTAAAGCCGATATTCCGTGGGGTCGGGGGGCTCGGGTCCTTGTCACCTTGTTCATACCTGATGAGTTTGCATTCTGTGTGTGTGTGTGTGTGTGTGTGTGTGTGTGTGTGTGTGTGTGTGTGTGTGTGTGTGTGTGTGTGTGTGTGTGTGTGTGTGTGTGTGTGTGTGTGTGTGTGTGTGTGTGTGTGTGTGTGTGTGTGTGTGTGTGTGTGTGTGTGTGTGTGTGTGTGTGTGTGTGTGTGTGTGTGTGTGTGTGTGTGTGTGTGTGTGTGTGTGTGTGTGTGTGTGTGTGTGTGTGTGTGTGTGTGTGTGTGTGTGTGTGTGTGTGTGTGTGTGTGTGTCCTTCTCACTCCCATCCCGTCACATATTGACGGACGGTCAGGGCCCCTCCCCGTCGCACTCGGAATTAAGTATTATTTTATTCTTTTAAAATGTTTTCCGGATTTCATATAATATAAACACCAAATCCCAGCATGCATTGCGGCTAAAACATCCAATCAGCGTAGCTGAGAATCTTGGGTAATCGCTCGAAATGCTACGTCTGTTTCCGGTTATTTTTATTGTTAAATTCAGTTCCTGACGAACACCAAAAAAGACCGAGATTATGGAATTAAACCAATAAATAAAAGCAAGGATAATTGTGTGTTATTGGTGAGTAAATAACAGTGTGTTATTTTGAAAAGAATAACAAATTAGAAGGAAAAAAAAATACGAGGCTCTGAGCCCCATGTATTTTCCTCACAGACGGCAACACTGAAGGTCTACAATAAAGACCTAAATTAATATTTGGGATGTTCTTGCCTTTAGATTCTCCCAATAAGTCCAAGTACAGAGGGTGACTTTGCTGTGAAAAAACACATTTCCACTAAAAAACGTTAGCATTCATGAAGTAATCTTCGTCATAACTAGCAAACTAAACATCATGTACATGTACTGCACAAATAATCAGAAATAAAAACTCATTACTCGCATAAAATGACATCAAAACACATTTTAATGGCCAAATGAACCTTAAAATAGGCATTATGAAGGTCTTGCCCGTAGAAGCCTGACGGTCAAGGGGTCCGCTGTCCGCAATGAAGGTCTATGGGACGCCCTGTCCGTAGAAGCCTGACTTGCAAGGGGTACCCTGTACGTAATATAGCGACGGGGAGGGGCCCTGACCGTCCGTCAATATGTGACGGGATGTGTGTGTGTGTGTGTGTGTGTGTGTGTGTGTGTGTAGCTTTACGGACCAGTAACTTGATCTGCACCTAAACACACTCAGCATCCATATCAATCACTGAAGGCTGCTTAATGTCTTGAGTCTTTATTGGAAACGGTATCTATCACACTGTCTCTGATAAATCTGTGCACATTTCCGTGTGTGTGTGTCCGTTGACATATTTAGCACATCAAGAATGCTACATTTGCAGATTGTGTTCTGGTGTGTGTGTGAAAGAGGCAGCATCTTGACGTATTCATTACAGCTAAATGATTGAATGAGCAGTGTTACTGTAGATGTGTGTGTGTTTGTGTGTGCGCGCTCTGACCTTTTTATGACAGGAGGGGTGAATCAGCAGTTTGTGTATATGCTCTTATGCTACCATTTGTGTAAGGACCAAGAAAGTGACACGTTTGAAAATAAATGTTTTGCAGTGAGGCCAAGTATGGTCATTAAGGAAAAGTAAGGAAATATTTTGGAAAGTGTCGACACATTTTGAAAAAAGGGCCTTTTGGGAAAAGAAAAGACGTACTGTAAGGGGAAATGTGAAGACGTTGGGGGAAAAAATATGTATATGTATATAGAAAACACAAAATTATTTTAGCATAATTTTTGTTATTTCTTATTTCCTTCCTGATAATCATCTAAAACCCCCTTAAATCAATCTTCCTAACCATTCAGTGGCTCATTTAGTTGACTATAATGGGTCCTCACAAGTGTAGAAATATAAACATGCGTGTGTGTGTGTGTGTGTGTGCATGTGTTTGGTTAATGTCAGCTTTATGGAGGTAGTTATAAGCAAGCCTCAGGGTGAACAGGCTGCAACGCTGGTCAATGAATTCCTCAGTCTACCTACTGTCACTATAAATAGTCCATATGATTAAACTGAATGACAGCAGGCAGGTATTGATATCCCCGATCACACACACACACACACACACACACACACACACACACACATTGAGGGTCAATTCATTCCCACTGGAGCTGCCTTGTGATTTGATAATGTACACACTCCTGTAATACCTTTTGGATGAACGCATCCTTCAAATGGCATTCGTCGAAGTTGGTCTGAGCAGAATCTGTATGATGACTGGCTGATCCCATAGGGAGGAAATCAATAAAGTAATAAGCTGGCATCGAACTTAAATCTAGCTCATGATAACTCTTCCACTTCATGTATACACAAAACATTCTGAACAAAGTTGGTTTAACTTTAATAGGAAAGTAGTCGTTTTTATTTTCATGACTATGACCAATAAAACAAACTTTTATTAAAAGAAAGAGACCATTTGGAGAAACTATGTTTTGATTTTACGATAAACACGTAATGTTAGGAATAAAATGACTTTTTGCGACTGTCCATTGAAATCTTAAAAATGTGTTTTTAATTTCAACTACTTTGGCTTTCCAGGTTGTAACAGCTGCTCCACAGAAGTTTAAGATTGATATTCTGCCAGTTGACGATGGCACGCCGCGTATCGTCACCAACCTGGGGCTGCAGTGGCTGGAGTACATGGACAACAAGGTACACAACGTCCTCTCCATGAACGTCTGCAGACAGACTCTGTAGTCTTTGATTGGTTTCATAGTGATGTTTAATAGCTTTAGGGGGAGTAATGAACCCTGTCATTGAGATCAGCTTTCTAATTAACCTCTCAAATTGCTGTTGTTATTGGTTCCAATTGAAGACTGATTTCACTGGATTCTGTAGAGATAAAAAGGTGTCAATGAGCAGGAGTATTGCAATGGTATGTGTGCTATGCAGGCTCAAGTCAAAAGGAGAATGATTTGACTGTGCAAACACAGATCTGTCTTCTACAACCAATCACAGTTACATATAAAACATGACTGACAGAAGTGCAAAGAGAAGCTCTATCACTGTTTGCTCACTATGTAATTGACTTGCCCCCCCTGCTGGTTCAAACACCACAACACAATGCGACCATCAGTTTCAGTAGCAGTGTTGTCACTTTGTTTATTCATCCTGAGGCTGCTCTGTCTTTACTATGCAGGTCATTAAGTGTTGGATGTTTTATTATAGAGGGATATTAGCAAACAACACCACAGTATTGTTGGTTACTGGCTTAGATACCTTAAATAAAGGTAGGTGTATACTTTTTAGGATACCATCAACATTAGAGGACAATTTTCATTTTTACTTTTGGAAAATGATGGGAACATATGACACCCCAATAAATGTGAAATAGTAAGTAAGGAATAATGTGCAGCGAGGACTTAATTAATGAAAAATGCACACCGACATGGTGAAATATAAAAAGATAAACCAAGTACTTTACTCACAATATTGATTACAAATGTTTGTATTGGGTCTTCTAAGAAAAAAATGGTCTGATCCACGTTGACCAAGAGCTGGATCTGCGGTGACAGCAACATTACTTAAATAGGCGGCAGGACTGATTGAGGTTTACTGTAACTGTCCCAGTCTCTTCACATATTCGTGTCTATTAACAATTGTTTACACAATGCCAGAGCCCATACTGTGTCCATTAGTGTTTACTTCCTGTCTTTGTTCTGTTGCTGAATTCTCTGACGTCCAGCCCTCTCTTTATTGGGGAAAGTTTAGCCTTCATATATCCAAAGTGTTGTGCTAATATAAGAAAGAATATTCAAAAAGTATTCTATGGTGTTTTCTGATGGAGAAAAATAATGTTTGTTGTCCACAGCTGACGGTAAAATGGCCGGACTTCTTTCTGCGGATTGATACGACCGTACACACTGTAGTCATGTTCTGCTCAGCAGCAGTCTGTTGGCGGCAATTAACAGACCTTTGGAATGTCCAAATCGACCAATCAGAATCGAGTATTCGACTGAGCTGTGTAATAAGGTCTCATAAATCTGCCTTTATAAAACAAATACTTACAGGTAACACATACAAATGCTTAAAAGCTACATTACCAGCAGGACAGGCATTATCAGTGAGTGAGCCACGTATTTTTATTTGGTTTAATGAAATAAAAAAATCAAATAAAAAGGTCAAGGTGAGAGTGAGAAATCAACCTCCCATTTAACTGCACATTTGACTACTTAAAAAACGCATCCAAAGTTCACGAGGCAAATATGGAAGGCAATTATCAAAATGATTATGTCGACATAGAACCGTCATCAACAGAAATACATCAGGGCAAAAATACTTAGCAAATAATGTCTTTGGTCATTTCAGTCGTTTCTGTTTAACGTCCATCAGGCCACCAACCTGATCACTAAGAAGGAGCTGCTGACCATGGATCCGGACACTGATGACGGACAGCTGGTTTATGAAGTCACCACGGAGCCAAAGCACGGCTTCCTGGAGAGCAAGCTGAAACCTGGTACCTCCATCAGCACCTTCACACAAGGTACAAGGCTTTGACTGTAAAACACTGTATGACGTACCTTTTATTTCAAACTGTTTGCTGCTCCTTAGCATATCAAATACAATGTGTTGGAGCGCTAGCCAATAGTATGGGGGTGTTACATAGAGATGTCACTATGTCACAGAAGTAAATAAAGGAGTCCAATGAAGGTGTTTCGGGCAGGGGGGAACTTTAGGATTTCAGCCTTTGCAGACCATTTACATGCACAAAAACCTATATAAAACTTCACGCAGTGCTTCTCAAAGTGTGCGCCCCCTTGTGGTCCGTGAGTATATTGGTAACATTTCACATTTGAAATAAATAAATACATTGAAGTTTTCCGCACTCTCGCGGGAATATCTCCGCAATGGAACGAGCTTAAGTTTCACTTTCTATTGCATGATAAAACCCAGGGCAACACCTTCATCACACATGTTGCCACTTGTTTGCACCATTTTCAGGCGATTTATAATCTGTTCTAGAAAAACGATGTGTTTTGGGATATTTGTGGAGTTAGGTGGTCCGCGAGTGTTTTTTTATTGGTTAAGTGGTCCTTGGTATGAAAAAGTTTGAGAAACACTGCACTACAGGAAAGGGAAACCCAAAAAGAATACTGGGCCTCTTTAAAATGTAGTAATGTCTGTGATCCTAAATTATGAATATATAAATATTTTAAGCATCCGCAAAAACGTGTCCCTACCTACGCTCTCCGTCTTTTCCTCAGTGGAAGTTCTGTTAAAAGGCACCTCAGCATCTACGGAACTATTTGTTATCATCCAGTTTCACCTTGCCCACATTTTCATTGACAATTTGCAGTTGAATTCAGCTGTGTTCCCATCATGAGCCTGTTATCCTCACCTCTAGGCTCGGGCTGGAGTGTGGCTTGCAAACAGTCACATTGATGGGTTACATTCTTTATTCTGAGCTTGTAAACATAATTCCCATAATGATTACAAATGTTAGGCAGTCAAAATAACTCCCTTCGCTGAGAATGGGAATATAAATGGCGGGATTTACGAGTACAAACCGTCAACATTTAATGTTTTAAGATATCACAGCACACAGTGTTGAGCCTCCATTAAGTTTAATATCTATTCATCACTGCATGTGTTTATTCTAAACTTCCTGAAGGTCATCTGCTCATCTTTCTAGCACGGGGACTCTCATCCTTTCTTCTGGCTTACAGCTCTCAATTACAACGTAATACTTTTTCTTCAGCATCCTCTGGAAAGTTTAAATGGGCAGAAATTGTGATCCAATAATGATTTTCATCTTCATTTTCAAATTTGATCTCAAGTAATGGAAAGAGGCCAGAGGGCGCATATTATATAGGATGATTATTTCACAGGAAATACATTATCTGCAAAGATTTGGACTATTAAGATGCAATCCCTGTGGAGACAGTCTGTGATGTGTTGCCCCCTTCACACAGCCAGGTCAGAGCGGCATGCTGGGTAAAGATCACTGCTTCAGTCGCATAGATACAGCTTCAATTCTGGTTTTCACTGCTAAGTACCTGCTGTAGTGTTTTTTGTTTGAATTTAAGAAATGGTATCTTTACAGGGCATTCACAAGAAAAATGACACACAATCTGAACTATTTTTAATAAAATACAATGTAATACATCCAACAAAAAAGGGATAAAGAAAAATATAAAAATGTATTAATAATATATAGTTAACAAAAATATAACAGACACATCATTAATCTTCATATGTACATGTATTAGCTATTAATTAATTATGGATACTCTAGTTTCTAGGAATTAGTAAGAATATTTATTCTTGATATCTTCTGCTCTTTTTCGAGTAGTAAGATATTTTAGAGGAATACAAAAATAGTGGACAGTTCTCTAATAGATTTTCCCAGAAGCCACTTTCACAAAGGTATTCAACGTTTGATCTTTAATAAGCTGAGCTTGATCCCCTGCAGCTGATATCAACCTGGGTCTGATCCGCTACGTGCTGCATCAGGACAACGTCCAGGAAACCATGGACACCTTCAAGTTCACGGTGAAAGACAGCAAACCAAATGTTGTCAGCGACAACGTCTTCCACATCCAGTGGTCCCTCATCAGCTTCAAGCACAAAAGGTCCGTATTTTACAGCATGCGAGACGTACTTCAGATGTTCACGAAATAACTTGGCATACCAGTCAGTTCCTTCCGAGCATCCATCAGTAAAATAACTTCCTGTGATGGTTCCACAGCTACAATGTCAGTGAAAAGGCCGGCACAGTGGCGGTAACGGTGAAGCGAACAGGAAACCTCAACCAGTACGCCATCGTGCTCTGCCGCACCGAGCAGGCCAGCGCCACCTCCACCAGCAGCGACGGGTCCCGTCCAGGCCAGCAGGACTACGTGGAGTACGCTGGACAGGTAACCAGGCAACCAATGTCAACATGTTTTTAAAAAATTACATTGTTGATATCGTTTCAAACTTTAAAGTAAAAAAAGGAAATCATAGCTTCAGCCTTCCTTCATCTCTGGCTTGGACCTGATATGTATTTGTATAGTTATTACAAGTTCAAAAAGTATCAATGATTTAGATTTGTTTTAAAGTCTTCAAAGTAGATTTTTTGGAATTCATGTCGTATCATTTTTGTCTTGACAACAAACTATCCAAAGTATTGGCACACTTTTTAAATAGTTTCTTATTGCTGTCAGACCCACTTTAAACCCCAACCAGACAGATGTATTAGTCAAGGTTCTTTACCAACATATTTTCCATCTAGCAAATAGATTGAAACTGATTTTTCGTCACGTTTCTTCTCTCCACTTTACCAATTATATTTGTTCCTAAAGCCAAGGGGAAGCAGCGTTCTTTTACACACACAGTCCAGTATGTTAAGTTGATACCCAAAGGAGTCCAATGGAGGCGTTTCATGCGGGGGGGAGGGGAGGGCTGTGGGATACAAACTCTCTCTGGACGGAACTTTGGGATTTGAGCCTTTGCAGACCATCTACATGCACTACAACCTATAACACACTACAGGAAAGGGATAACCCCCCAAAAAGGGCTTTATATTTACTGTCCTATGTTCTCGGCAGGGTTTCCGTTAGCCGGTAATTACCGGTTTTTACCTGGTAAAATTGAATAAAAACCGGTAAATTCAAAACCTGCCGGTCAAAATGTCCGATGCTCCGATCGATTGGCCGTCGATCATTATCGGCCGATATTCACTCTTAATAGTTTGATCTGTGCCGGACATGCGAGAGAGATCAGATCAGCTGCTGCATAATCACCTGAAGCCCCGCCTACTGTTTAGCGCTGCATGAGAAACTGACGGGCTGTCAGGAGAGAGGGAGGGAGAGAGGAAAAGAGAGGATCCGTTTCTCCCGTGTTGTTATTCAAAGTTGATGTAAACTTTTGAATAACGTACTTCATCTATTGCAAGTAGTTTATTTGAATGTAATAATTATGATGTTTGTTGAATCATTTATTGAAAATGAATCTGAATTTTTCGATCTATTATGATTATAAACTGAAGCAATATAAAAATGAGCCCCATTAACTGCGTTTTAAACATCAGCATATCCGCTCATAGTCCGGTAATTACCTGCTAACGGAAACTCTGCTACACAATTCTTATTATTGAAACATGACCGGTAAGTTTCAAATTTGTCCGGTAAAATAAATTCTGTTCAGACATTTGACCGGCGAGAAAAAATCCTAGCGGAAACCCTGGTTCTCGGTTGTATACACTTTTGATATTACCGGTACTCTATGTCCAATCATAAGTCTAAACCCATACCGCTCTGCTGTTCATTCACAGGTCCAGTTTGATGAGCGCGAGGACACCAAGGTGTGCACCATAGTGATAAACGACGACAAGGTGTTCGAGGGAACTGAGAGCTTCCACGTGGAGCTGAGCATGCCCGCGTACGCGCTGCTGGGCGGGAACACGCGCGCCATCGTCAACATCAACGACACCGAGGACGAGCCCACCATGCAGTTTGATAAGAAGACGTACCACATCAACGAGAGCACCGGCTTCATCCACGCGCCCATCGAGAGAAAAGGTAGAGAGCACTGCCACACCATTTCAGAAAAATACAAGGAAGTACAAAGGCATCATAATAAATGAAATAATAATATAATAATAATTCACAACAGATTACACACACAGTAAAATAATGAAAAACTTAAGATCAAATCAGTAAAATATTAAACTATAAAATAAATTAAACATTGTAAAAAAAAGATTGAAAGACCAATTCAAGGGCGATAAAGCTTATCTAAAGAAATATGGTTTCAGCTGTTGTTAAAAAATGTCGACCGAGTTTTCCTATATAATATTTCCTGGCAGGCTGTTGGTGGACAAAAGCTGCTTTACCTGCAGGTCCGCTGCAACTCTGACTACTTTTAAATCCAGGCTGAAGACTTTTCTTTTTGTCGCTGCTTTTATTTGAACTATTTATATCTTAAACTGCACTGTAACTTTTATCCATGTACTTTTTCTTGTAATGTTTAATTGAACTATTTGTATTTTAGACTGCACTGTAACTTTTATCCATGTATTTTTTTCTTAATGTTTATTTGATTAGCTTTTCTTTTTTAATGCTTAATGTCTTTCTTTTTTTTTTTTTTTTTTTTGTAAAGCACTTTGAATTGCCTTGTGTTGAAAAGTGCTCTATAAATAAACTTGCCTTGCCTTGCCTTTAGGGGCGAGTTTAGGAATAATTAAAAGGCCTGCTGCTGAGGACCTTAGTGTTTGTCACATCAAAAGAAAGATCTTTATAAACCAGAAAGGGATTTTAAAATCAATTCTAAAAGACACTGAGAGCCAATGCAATGTAGCTAAAACAGGAGGCACTGTCTGAGCTTTCTTTTTCTGGATGTTGTTAAACACGTGGCAGCGGAGTTCTGAATCAACTGTAGTTTTTCTCGTAGAAAGAGCATTCCAGAGTCCACGTTATGAGCAGTTGTGACCCTCTCCTGCCTCATGTCCCCTCCAGGTGACACCTCCAGCACGGTGTCGGCCCTCTGCTACACCGTGGCCAAGTCGGCGCAGGGCAGCAGCCTCCACGCTCTGGAGTCTGGCTCCGACTACAAGAGCCGCGGCATGACCAACGACAACCGCGTCATCTTCGGCCCCGGAGTCAGCATGTCCACCTGCGACGTCAAGCTCATTGACGACAGCGAGTACGAGCTGTCGGAGGAGTTCCAGCTGGTGCTGTCGGACGCGTCGGATAACGCCCGTGTGGGGGAGGTGATGACGGCCAAGGTTGTCATCGACGGACCCAACGACGCGTCCACCGTTTCTCTCGGGAACGCCACCTTTACTTTCACCGAAGATGCTGGTATAAGCAATTACATTTTTACGGTCTATGGATTTATAATTTTGACTGAGTTTTCTCTAACCCCAAGAGAAATTCTGTGAAGTTACAAATCTCTTCGTTTGTCATTTCAAAGATTTATTAATTAGGATAAATGTGAAAATCTAACAATCTCCATGGGGAAATTAGGAAAGTGCGAAGAGTTACAAATTGGCTTTGGAAAGGGTAGTTTAATAATTGCTAGATCCAAGGGTGATGTTCTTCCAGATTGTAATGTCACTACACATGAAACAGAATGTAAGCTGCATCCTAAACATTTACGAAGCTCATTTGTAGGAACAAGATTACGGCCCGGTTTCCTTATAAATTGGTCTGTACGTTGCAGTCTGTCCCAATTTCCTTTTGGAACAGAGAACATGCTTTGAAGTTGAGAACACACAATTCATGGCTTCTTCTTATAAGAATAAGGACAACAAGCTACAGCTCTTCAATGTGTTGACATTAACACTGTGCTATATTTCTTTTGAAATGTTGGAATGCTTTAAAGCAGCATTTTGACTTAAAAGCTAAACTCATATGTTACTCAGTAGTGATATTATGAATTACGTTTCCTTCTCATCTCCACCCTACAGGCACAATTGAAATATCAGTGCTGCGCCTTGGAAGTGACCTGTCCTCCCTGACCTCTGTGTGGTGTGCCACCCGACCTTCAGACCCCCCCTCAGCGAGCCCGGGAGTCGACTACATCCCAAGCTCCAAGAAGGTGGAGTTCAAACCTGGTAGTACCGAGGAGGTGAGGACTGAGACTTCTGACCTACAGTAAAGATATCTAGAAGTGCTGAATCAAAGGCATCTGGAACAAGGCCATCAAGACAGTATAATGAGCATATTAAGAGTTTTAAATGCTCGTTCCGTTGGATTTTAGAAATTCTCTGTGAATTTGAGGGGGACAATATTTAGAGGCTCGTGCTTAAAGAGGAAATATTATTTCAGGTTCATATTTGTGTTTTGTACCTCTACTGTGACATGTTTATTTTTTCTCATAATTCCTTTGCTGCTGGACCTCTTTTCACCCTCTGTCTGAAACCAGAGTCCAGACTGCTCTGATTGGTTAGAGATGTCCCGCCCCTTGGCCTATCACGTACAATGTGTTGAAGCAATAGCCAATAGAAGCGCATAATACTTAGTAATGCAAGAATCACAATCAAAGTCTTATGGATTTATTTATTTTTACATAATTGTTTCAAACGCCACCTTCCATCATAAAGTCTGTATTTAACTTTACAGTCACCTGTTCTCAAAGTACACCGGTCCGTTCTTTGAATTTGAGGCACTGCTAATTCCTTGAAATAGTCTTAAACCTAATGTTTGAGAATGTGTGTGTATCCTTTAAACTAAAGGCAAGATGTTCTTCCTGCAAACCTTTGTGAACTCAGACCTGGCCTCAAATATCTTTAGAAACCTAAAGATGACACTTATTTTCTACAGACATGCAGTTTGACCATTATGGACGACATCCAGAACCCGTCCATCGAAGGATCCGAGTCGTTTGTGGTGTTCCTCAGTTCTCCTCAGGGTGCTGTCCTCCAAGAGCCCTATGAAGCCAACGTCGTCATCATCGACACCTTCCAGGACAGTAAGTACACAGGAGATTATTCCCTTAAAGACCTCTATCATCTTACATTCAAACTCAGCCTTCTCACAGCCAACGTCCCCTCTCTCAGTTCCCAGCATGCAGTTCGGGAAGACTGCTTACACTGTCAAGGAGAAAGACAGCATCCTGCACATCCCCATTATCCGCACCGGAGACCTGTCCTTCAAGTCATCAGTGCGCTGCTTCACCCGGACCATGTCAGCCATGGTGATGGACGACTTCGAGGAGAGGAGGAACGCTGACGAGTCACGCATCACTTTCCTCAAAGGAGAGAAGGTATACTGAATACTAAAAGTTTAAACAAAGTAGATTAAGACCGTTTGTGTCAGTCCCTTTAAAATCGTTTACTTGATTGTTTGTTTTCCAGGTAAAAAACTGCACCGTGCACATCAACGACGACTCTGTTTTTGAGCCTGAAGAGGAGTTCCAGGTGCATCTTGGGACACCACTGGGAGACCACTGGAGCGGTGCCATGGTGGGCGCTAGCGACATCGTCACAGTCACCGTCACCAATGATGAAGATGGTAAGATCATAGGTCACATACAGCAGTTAACTTACTGGGGTATAGATGAATTCTGACACTAAACCTTCATTTTCTTTAACTTTTTTCATGAAAGCCATGTATCTTCTCATTGTATTTTATTAAGAAATTATTGTTTGCATGCTCTTTGAGTAAAATCTCAATTAAGAAAACTTTTTGCATTCCCACATTAATTCTGTTCTGATGAATACATATGTTTGCCAATGTATCAGGCGGAAAACGTTCTTTTGTAAGTGTCGGAATAATGTTGTCAACTACAGGTGGAGATGCTCTTATTTATTTAAAAACTCTAGTCTGCTTTGGCATTTAGTTTAACGTGTTTTTTTGTCATATCCTAACGTGGTCAACAATACATCTCTTTACATGTACACAAATATTCGTATTTACGTGTTAGGTAAGACTTTTTTTTGTTCGATAGCTGTTTTGTTTTTTTCATTTTATGAAGTTATTTGATTACAAGGCAAACATAACACTTAAATACTAACACAACAACTACATACCAATCCACAAATCTGAAAAAGATAAGGGGAAAAAAGGAGTGACAATAACTTATAATAGCTAATACACAATGGATTCAACATTGATACTCATACATAAATGAATTGTCACATCATACAACCTGGTCATTATTAATGTTTTGTGTTCTGTAACCAGCCAATTCTTCCCAGGCTTCATCAGATGTCTCCCTTGATGATACAAAAGGTCGAATTTGGTCTTATCCTAGAGCCTGCCTCCCCTCATTGTATGACATTGAGAGAATACATATTCAAACTGCTCTTACGGAGCGTCCACACTATCCATCCATCCATCCATCTTCTCCCGCTTATCCGTGGTCGGGTCGCGGGGGTAGCAGTTCCAGCAGAGCCCCAAACTTTCTTTTCCCTGGCGACATCAACCAGCTCTGACTGGGGGATCCCAAGGCGCTCCCAGGCCAGCGAAGAGATATAATCCCTCCACCTGGTCCTAGGTCTACCCCTTGGTCTCTTCCCAGCTGGACGTGCCTGGAACACCTCCCTAGGGAGGCGCCCAGGTGGCATCCTAACTAGGTGCCCGAACCACCTCAACTGGCTTCTTTCGACGCGAAGGAGGAGCGGCTCAACTCCGAGTCCCTCCCTGATGACCGAACTTCTCACCTTATCTCTAAGGGAGACACCAGCCACCCGGCGGAGGAAACCCATCTCGGCCGCTTGTATCCGCGATCTCGTTCTTTCGGTCATGACCCATCCTTCATGACCATAGGTGAGGGTAGGAACGAAAATGGCCCGGTAGACAGAGAGCTTTGCCTTCCGGCTCAGCTCCCTTTTCGTCACAACGGTGCGGTAAAGCGACTGCAATACCGCTCCCGCTGCTCCGATTCTCCGGCCCATCTCACGCTCCATTGATCCCTCACTCGAGAACAAGACCCCGAGATACTTGAACTCCTTCACTTGGGGTAAGGACTCATTCCCTACTTGCAGTGGACAGTCCATCGGTTTCCTGCTGAGAACCATGGCCTCAGATTTGGAGGGGCTGATCCTCATCCCAGCCGCTTCACACTCGGTTGCGAACCGATCCAGTGAGTGCTGAAGGTCGCAGACCGATGAAGCCATCAGAACCACATCATCTGCAAAAAGCAGTGGTGCAATCCTTAGTCCACCGAACTGCAGACCCCCCCCCCCCACGACTACGCCTCGAAATCCGATCCATGTATATTACAAACAGGATTGGTGACAAAGCGCAGCCCTGGCGGAGGCCAACCCTCACCGGAAATGGGTCCGACTTACTGCCGAGGACCCGGACACAGCTCTCGCTTTGGGAGTACAGAGATTGGATGGCCCTGAGTAGAGACCCCCTCACCCCATACTCCCGCAGCACCTCCCACAGTAACTCCCTGGGAACCCGGTCATACGCCTTCTCCAAGTCTACAAAACACATGTAGACCGGATAAGCGTACTCCCAGGCCCCCTCCAGGATCCTTGCGAGAGTAAAAAGCTGATCCGTCGTTCCACGACCAGGACGGAATCCGCATTGTTCCTCCTCAATCTGAGGTTCGACAATCGGCCTGACCCTCCTTTCGAGTACCTTGGAGTAAACTTTCCCGGGGAGGCTGAGTAGTGTGATGCCTCTGTAATTGGCACACACCCTCTGATCCCCCTTTTTGAAAAGGGGGACCACCACCCCGGTCTGCCACTCCTTCGGTACCGTTTCCGACTTCCACGCAACGTTGATGAGACGTGTCAACCATGACAGTCCCTCAACACCCAGAGCCTTCAGCATTTCCGGGCGGATCTCATCCACCCCCGGGGCTTTGCCACTGTGGAGTTGTTTGACGACCTCAGGGACCTCCCCCCGGGAGATTGGCGTTGATCCCCCGTCATACTCCAGCTCTGCCTCTAACATAGAGGGCGGAGTTGTCGGGTTCAGGAGTTCCTCAAAGTGTTCCTTCCAACGTCCCAACACTCCATCAGTTGAGGTCAACAACGTCCCATCCTTACTGTACACAGCTTGGATGGTTCCCTGCTTCCCCCTCCTGAGGTGTCGGACAGTTTTCCAGAACAACTTTGGTGCCGCCCGAAAGTCCTTCTCCATGTCTTCTCCGAACTTCTCCCACACCCGCTGCTTTGCCTCGGCCACGGATGAGGCTGCTGCCCTTCGGGCCTGTCGGTACCTTGCAACTGCTTCGGGAGTCCCCCGGGATAACAAATCCCTGAAGGCCTCCTTCTTCAGTCGGACGGCTTCCCTGACCACCGGTGTCCACCAGGAGGTTCGAGGGTTGCCCCTTGAGGCACCTAAGACCTTGAGACCACAGCTCCCCACCGCGGCTTCGGCAATAGAGGCTTTGAACACCGACCACTCTGGTTCAATGTCCCCAACCTCCACAGGAATGCCCGAAAAGCTCTGCCGGAGGTGTGAGTTGAAGGCCTCCTGAACTTGGGCCTCCTCCAGACGTTCCCAGTTCACCCGAACTACACGTTTGGGCTTACCAGGTCTATCCAGAGGCTTCCCCCGCCACTCGACCCAACTCACCACCAGATGGTGATCAGTTGACAACTCCGCCCCTCTCTTTACCCGAGTGTCCAAAACATACGGCCTCAGGTCCGATGATACGATAACGAAATCGATCATGGACCTTCTGCCTAGGGTGCTCTGGTACCACGTACACTTATGAGCATCCTTATGTTCGAACATGGTGTTTGTTATGGCCAATCCATGACTAGCACAGAAGTCCAGTAACAAACCACCACTCCGGTTCAGATCAGGGGGGCCGTTCCTCCCAATCACGCCCCTCCAAGTGTCTCCATCATTGCCCACATGTGCGTTGAAGTCTCCCAGCAAGACTAAGGAGTCCCCTTCAGGAGCCCCATACAGGACTCTTTCCAGGGTCTCCAAGAAGGCCGAATACTCTGAACTGCTGTTGGGTGCATAAGCACACACAACAGTCAGAGTTTTCCCCCCCATAACCCGCAGGCGTAGGGAGGCGACCCTCTCGTCCACTGGGGTAAACTCCAACAACGAAGCACCTAACCGGGGACTTGTGAGTATCCCCACACCCGCCCGGCGCCTCACACCTTGAGCAACTCCGGAGAAGAATAGAGTCCAACCCCTATCCAGAAGTAAGGTTCCAGAGCCGACGCTGTGCGTAGAGGTGAGCCCAACCAGATCCAACTGGTACCGCGCCACCTCCCGCACAAGCTCCGGCTCCTTCCCCCCCAGAGAGGTGACGTTCCACGTCCCCAAAGCCAGCTTCTGTCGCCCGGGTCTGGTCCGTCGAGACCCTCCGCTTTCACTGCCACCCGTCTGGCAGCGCACCCGACCCCATCGATGTTTCCCGTAGGTGGTGGGCCCGCGGGACAGAGAAGCGGAGGTGTTGCCCACGTTGCCTTTTCGGGCCGGGCCCGGCCGGGCTCCGTGGCAAGCCCGGCCACCAGACGCTCGCCGACGAGTCCTCCTTCTGGGCCTGGCTCCAGAAGGGGACCCCGGGCTTCCTCCGGGCCGGGTATCCTCACTTCTTGTTTTTCCTTTCATGAGGTCTTTTGAACCAATCTTAGTCTGGCCCCTTGCCTGAGACCAATTTGCCATGGGAGACCCTACCAGGAACACAAGGTTCCAGACAACACAGCCCCCAGGTTCATCAGGGCACACAAACCTCTCTACCACGGTAAGGTGCTGGTTCTACAGCTTCAAAAATAGCTTGGAGCTGGGCGTGTCTGGAGCTTGGGGATTTTATTCAAGCAACAGGACCAACAACCAATCACATGAATCTCCCGCCCCCGACATACAGAGCAAAAAACCCCGGGGATTGTATGGGAGCAATATATATATAAACTCCCCAAACAGGCGAAAACCTACCAGTTTCCCCCACTGTCTCTGCCACCTCCCTCCATGCCTGGTTCCTCCGGTTTGTATCCCGGGAGGTGAAGAGGGTCTGGTCATACAAAACCGAGTGATTCGCTACGGCGATAGTTAGTTTCTCCTCCGACTTTTTTTGAAATATAGAAATGAACGGCGGGATATCTCTCCCAGCTTAGACGCGGTTTGATTGGCTACGGCTTGAGCTGTCAGATTTTGGGAAACGGGATTTGATTGGCTGGCACTGGCTACTCCGGCGTCTCAGGCGACAGAAGTTGAACATTGTTCAACTTCTGACGGCGGAGACGGACCGCTCTGCTACCCACAATTCAGTTCGGCGAAAAAGCGAGGCTACGTGACGTCACCCCATTGAAAGTGAATGGGCAGATTGGAGTTTTCGACGCTGTAGTGTAGACGGGCCGTTAGTGTTACATAAATCAGCTCACATACTTATCAATCATACCTAGAAAGTGAGTGTCAACAATCAGTATGAACAAAGACAGATCATTAACCTTCATGAAGGGAGGATTTATCGCGGGGTGGTTGTATTAAACTACATTTATTTTATTTATATCTGGCAACTGAACAATAATTATGATATCCCGTACAACCACCAGAGAGCAGCACCTTGACCTTTCAATGCCCCTTGTTCTTCCAGCTCCTACCATTGAGTTTGAGCAGGCGTCCTATCAGGTCAAAGAGCCTCCTGGTCCCGATGGCATCGAGGTTCTCAACATTAAGGTGGTCCGTGGGGGAGATCTGGACCGGACCTCCAAGATCCGCTGCAGCACCCGGGACGGCTCGGCCCAGTCTGGCGTTGACTACAATCCCAAGAGCAGAGTGCTTAAATTCACCCCTGGTTAGTGCGGAAAATTCACACTTGAATGATTGAAGGATTATTGTGTAAATGTCAGGTTGAAATGTCTCTCTTTGTTTCCCTCTGTAGGAATGGACCACATCCTGTTTAAAGTGGAGATTCTGTCCAATGAGGATAGGGAGTGGCACGAGTCCTTTTCATTGGTGCTCGGCCCTGACGACCCTGTGGAGGCGGTGCTCGGGGAGATCACTATGGCAACAGTGACCATTTTGGATCAGGAGGCTTCAGGCAGCCTTATCCTACCTTCTACGCCTATTGTAAGATTGGTTTTCAGTCGTTTTTAAAGGTCTCCTATCATGCAAAATGCACTTTTTGATGTCATCTATACATAGATAGGTGTCCGCGGTGTGTAAGGAGACTCACAACGTGTCCGAAAATACAACCCTCTTGCTTTCCTCCCTATCCTTCTAAAAACGGGGGTGCAACGCAGCTGATCCAGATTTGCTGCTGATATTACGTAATATCGGAAATGTGGGCTGGCTTTACGCCCTCGGCCCCATCAAAAACATCGCTGTATCAGAAACAATGCGCGACCTTTTGGAAGTAATATGGTCTGTGTTTACATTAGCAAGCATCGCTAACACTCAGAGCTAACGCTTTACTGGAGAGAGTAAGTGTAAAGAAGCAGGATATAAAAAGGTAAACCCGTGAGAGAAAAAGAGTTTGAGCTCCCTGCTGTTTCAGAAATAATCCTTGATGTGGTTTGGAACATGATATGGCATTTAATCACAGCAGCCTTTAGCTGAGTATCTGGGTAGAATTCTCCTGCATGAGCTCTCCTCTCTGCTCTCGTTTCTTTTTTTCCCCCTTTTTTTTAAGCTACGGACCCGGAATCAGCACTTTAGTAACAGGGCTGAAATAGAAGCGTATGAGGCATGGCTAGAATGGGTGATCTGTTTGGTTTTTTGAGCAAAACACTTCATAGACATGTTTTTATATATCTGAGACCTATAATATATGCCTACAAATAGTATAATAGGAGACCTTTAAAGGAAATAATGACATAATGTATTCTTCAATTCTCCATTGGAGCGAAAACAATTAAATTAAGAGAAAAAATTCATCAGTACCCATCCTCCCTCCTCCTCAGGTTGTCTCCCTCGCTGACTATGATCACGTCCAGGAGGTAACAAAAGAGGGCAGCAAGAAGACGCCCTCTCCAGGGTACCCTCTGGTGTGTGTCACCCCCTGTGACCCTCACTACCCCAATTACTCTGTGATGAAGGAGCGCTGCGAGGAGGCCGGCATCAACCAAACCCAGGTTCACTTCTCCTGGGAGGTGGCGGCGCCCACCGACACCAACGGGGCCCGCTCCCCCTTCGAGACAGTCACGGACACCACCCCGTATACCAGCGTCAACCATATGGTGAGTGGGGATCTCTTTAAAAGAAGAGTTTAAATGTATATTTATTGACTGTATATTTACATGTGCACCGCGTCTCTTCTTTCAATCTGCTGTAGAAAAGTGATCCAGATACAGGTGCTACCATCTTAAGAATTTGTTTTGTAGTGACCTGTGGGCTGGAGCTCTGGTAACGAGGTCCCGCCCTCACACCTGCCAGAGCCACTCAGGAGCCAGAGACGGTCATAGCCTGTTAGCGTGAGCCACGTTGCTGCCAAAATAGCACCATGTTAGCTGTTAGGTCAAAAAGACACAACAACTACCCATAATATCTCTCTATATCTGTTATATGTCTCCAAAAAATGTAATCTGTCGGAGCTTAATAACATAGACTTGTGACAGCTTTTGAAAGGTACATCTCCTCCCTTTTGCAATTCCAGAGCCTCCGTGATAATCTTCACTGAGCGCAGCTGTCAAACATGAAGTCTCTCCCCTTTTGTACACCATTAAAGATCTACTTTACGCCAAACTTGAATATACAGTGTGATGACAATTACCCAAAATCGAGCTACCATCTGAAGATTTTGAAATCATTTTGATCCGGAGTCTGTTTAGCAGGGCTCGAGCTGTGGTGACAAGGTCCCGCCCTCACAACCACCAGAGCCAATCCAGAGCCAGGCACAGCTTTTTAGCATGAGCCACGTAGCTGCTACATTAGCACCAAAGACACTACCCATAATATCTTAGTATAGATATATGTGGCAGGTGTCAATCATAAAGTCTGTCACCATTTTAATAGCAACAAATAACTACTTTAAACCAAACATATCAAATAAGTGAACACTTGAATATACTGTATATCAGCGTGAAAACTATTACCTGAGATGACAGAAACTAACTTTGGGGAACTGTATTTGGAGAGGACTTTTTAATTTGTCCTTTGACCCATCCTTTAAAATATAAGAGACGTGATTTATGATCTATTGTATACTCCAGCCACCCGGGGCCACTTGAGATGTTTTGGCTTCACTTATAGGTGTGCTGCAATGTCATTTGTATTTATACAATCCATGATTTTAATAATATGATAGAGGCAGCAGCTAGCTAGCTCAGATGGTGTAATACTACAATGATTTGTGGTCAAAACGCATCCGTCCACATTGCCATCTTTTCCCTTTTGTCATCTCTTATGTGTCGTCCCCTCTGCGTCCCTCAGGTCCTGGACAGTATTTATTTCAGCCGTCGCTTCCACGTGCGCTGCGTTGCTCAGGCCAGGGATAAGGCGGGTCACCTTGGAACACCGCTGAGGAGCAACATCGCCAAAATCGGCACAGACGGCGCCATCTGCCACACGCCGGTAACCACGGGAACCGCCAGGGGCTTCCAGGCTCAGTCCTTCATCGCTACGCTCAAATACCTCGATGTCAAGCACAAGGAGCATCCCAACCGGTGAGACGCAACGGGCAGATGGTGGCTTTGAAAATGGATAAAAGTCTTGTTATGTATTGTTTGTTAATTTCTCTGTCTCTTTGTTCAGGATCCACATCTCAGTGCAGATCCCCCATCAGGACGGCATGCTGCCCCTGGTGTCCACCATGCCGCTGCACAACCTGCACTTCCTGCTGTCAGAGTCCATCTACCGGCAGCAGCATGTCTGCTCCAACCTCGTTACCCTCAAAGAGCTGCTGGGGGTCTCGGGTCAGTCACACAACCACACATTCACACAACACACACTCACACACTCACACACTCGAAACAAACCACACACACAACAAGCACACACACACCACAAACACAACAAAAGAAACAAACACACGTACACAAACCAACAGCACACAACCACACAGGCACACAACCAACAGGCACACACCAAAGGCACACATCCAACAACCCACACAGCACACAACCAAAACCACACAGGCACAAACCACACATTCACACAACCACACAGCACACAACCACACAACCACACAACCACACACACAACCAACAACACACATCACACAACCACACATCACCAACCACACTTCACACAGCCACATTCCACATGCACACCCACACAACCACACTTCACAACCACACACACGTGCACACAACAACACAAAACCAAAAACCACCCACCCACACAGCACCAACACCCCATTAACACACCACACATACCAGAGCCCACACATTCACACAACCACACAACCACACAACCACACATTGCACACAACCACACAACCACACAACCACACATTCACACAACCACACATTCACACAACCACACATTCACACAGCCACACATTCACACAGCCACACATTCACACAACCAACAAACCACACATTCACACATTCACACAACCACACACACACACAGCCACACACACACAACACACAACCAGAATGCACACAACACAATCACAAAACACACAAACCAGACATGCACACAACCACACAACCACACAACCACACAACCAGACATGCACACAACCACACAACCAACATCACACAACCACACAACCAGACATGCACACAACCACACAACCACACATTCACACAACCACACAACCACACAACCACACATTCACACAACCACACAACCAGACATGCACACAACCACACAACCACACAGCCACACATTCACACAACCACACAACCAGACATGCACACAACCACAAACACACATTCACACAACCACACAACCACACAACCACACATTCACACAACCACACAACCAGACATGCACACAACCACACAACCACACAGCCACACATTCACACAACCACACATTCACACAACCACACAACCACACAACCACACATTCACACAACCACACAACCAGACATGCACACATTCACACAACCACACAACCACACATTCACACAACCACACAACCACACATGCACACAACCACACAACCACACAACACAACCACACACACAAACCACACAGCCAAAACCACACATGCACACAACCACACATTCACACAACCACACAACCACACACACACAACCACACAACCACACACACACACAACCACACATCCACACAACCACACATTCACACAACCACACAAGCACACATTCACACAACCACACAACCACACATTCACACAACCACACATTCACACAACCACACAAGCACACATTCACACAACCACACAACCAGACATGCACACAACCACACATTCACACAACCACACAACCAGACATGCACACAACCACACAACCACACATTCACACAACCACACAACCACACATTCACACAACCACACAACCAGACATGCACACAACCACACAACCACACATTCACACAACCACACAACCACACAACCACACATTCACACAACCACACAACCACACATTCACACAACCACACAACCACACATTCACACAACCACACAACCAGACATTCACACAACCACACATTCACACAACCACACAACCAGACATGCACACAACCACACAACCACACAACCACACAACCACACATTCACACATGCACACAACCACACATTCACACAACCACACATTCACAACCACACATTCACACAACCACACAAGCACACATTCA